>NC_061117.1:43873077-44048562 GCF_002878395.1 Capsicum annuum
TAGTAAATTTGATTGTAAATCAGGATTTTACCATTTAAAGTTAGAAGAAGAATCTAAGGAATTAACCGCATTTACGGTACCACAAGGATTTTATGAATGGAATGTACTACCATTTGGATATAAAAATGCACCAGGTAGATATCGACATTTTATGGATAGTTATTTTAAAAAATTACCTAATTGTATAGTATACATAGATGATATACTATTGTATACAGAAACTAAAGAAGAACATTTAAAATTATTAGAACAATTTACAGATATAATAGAAAAATCAGGAATAAGTTTAAGTGAGAAGAAAGTAGAAATTATGAAAAATCAGATAGAATTTTTAGGAATACAAATAGATAGAAGTGGAGTCAAAATGCAACAACACATAGTCCAAAAAATAATAAATTCAAAAGAAGAATTAGATACAAAAAAGAAATTACAATCATTTTTAGGATTAGTAAACCAAGTAAGAGAATATATTCCAAAATTAGCAGAAAACTTAAAACCATTACAGAAAAAATTAAAAAAGGATGTAGAATATAGATATAATACAGAAGACAAAAGACAGGTACAGAAAATAAAATTACTTTGTAAAGAGTTACCAAAATTACAATTTCTAGATGAAAATAAAAAATTTACATATATAGTAGAAGCTGATGCAAGTGAATATAGTATTGGAGGAGTACTCAAATATAGGTATGAAGAAGAAAAATTAGAACATCATTGTAGATGTTATTCAGGAACGTTTAACGAGACAGAAATAAAATGGGAAATAAATAGAAAAGAATTATGTTCTTTATATAAATGTCTAATAGCATTTGAACCATATATCGTGTATAACAAGTTTATTGTTAGAATAGATAATATACAGGTACGTGGTGGCTAACAAGAAAAATACAAAATTTAGTTACGACAAAGGAAATTCAGAGACTAGTATTAAATATACTGAATTTTATATTTACAATTGAAGTAATCAATACTAACAAAAATATCGTTGCAGATTACTTATCAAGACAAAGCTACTCAAACTGATTTACCAATGGAAGAGGCTAATGCCAAAGATACCCAGACTGATTTATTGCTCCAAATGTTTAAACAAATGGAGTTATTACAAGAATGAGTTATTATACTAACTACTGAAGTTACAAATGTAAAAGTGCAAGTCGAGCACTATAAAAAATAAGATACTGTGCAGGAAGAGCACATTAAAAAACTAGACCTAGAAGGTGACGATGAGAAATATCTTAAAACTCAAATTACTGCCGAAACTTCAATTACAGCTGCAGGAACATCTAAAGGAAAAAATATAGTCACTCAAAATAGACCTGAAATACCAAAGAAAAAGAATTATAACCTTAGCCATATTTTCAAAACCATATACACCAAATATACAAAATTTAGAAGCATTTGCACCTCCCCAGATACATACCTATTTTGAATCACTTAACCAAGAAAAACAGATGACTATTATGACTTACAAGAGAATTACCAACGGACAATTATTCTATGTTCGATTTTATTCCGCACCAGCAGAAATATTTTTTAACGAAATTAAACAAACTATTAATGAGGTCAAAATAAGTATGACCAGAGATTATATTATTCCGAAAGAAATATGTGAACAGACCGAGATACCTAAAACTCAGATACCAGTATTTTACCGCAATAAAAGAGTTATTGGAATAAGCAATATATTATCAGAGTTACTTAATAATTATTCAAATAAAAGCCAGTTTGGATATATAATTCAAGAAATCAAGCATTGATTTATTCAACTTGCAAAGAAGTTAGAGACCATGGCATGGAAGAACTTAGAAAATGGGGATTAACACTCCCCAGACCAGAAGAACAACCATTAACGAGATCTATCAGTAAGGGATTATTTCAGAAGAAGCTATGGATCAATTTTGCAAAAAAGTTGGCCAAAAATACAAAGACCACATATGCAGCAGGTGTAGTGGCAAGCACAACTTTATTCCAGATGTGATGCTACACTGGCAAAAAATAAAGAAGATAACCCAAGCAGATACGGAAGAAAGAGATAAAGACAAAAGACATATGAATAAAATTACTTTACGTAAAAGATTTTGATGTAAAGTCTTAGGTATTTAAAGTTTTTTTTGTTACTTAGTGCTTTATGTCAAAGTCTTTTTTTAAAAAGATGAAGACTTTTTTGTAAATATTAATTAGTCTAGCCTAGACTAGTATAGGGTTTGATTTTTCATGTCATTTTTTAGGAAACATCATATGTAAATTTCAGTTATAAATAGAAGAACCAAAGGCAGTGCAAAGTCAAGCCTTCATGCGTTGAAGCAACAACTCTCTTTCTTATCCACAACAAATATTTTGTTTATTCATATAAAAAAACAGGTATATTTCAATGGAAAAATCTATAGAGGAACAAAACTTAGGATTATCAAACTTACCAGAATATGTATATTTATTCAGTATTATGAATAGCTAAATTCATAATTCCTAACAATCATGATATAATAAGATAAGTTCATGTTAGTTACTTTATAGTAGAATTATTCGAAGAATAGCATGTTAAGAAGTTTATTAGCAAAGTGGAAACGGAGAAAAATCCCTAAGAACTATGCCATCCTAAAGGTGAAACCAATAAGGCAAGAAGCCGTGGTGGGGAGTAGCCAGAGTTGAGGCGTTGTTTAAGGGAAAAGTATCTGGATTACCATGCTAATAGTGACCGACGAACATGTTATTTAAGAATGATCTAGTATATAGTAATCTAATATGATCATATTTTGTTATGTGTATGATTGAAGGAAATATTTTGAAACTAGCAATTTTATGAAAAATGTAATTATTTATCTGACGAAATGGTAGATAAATTTAAAATACTTATTTTGTATTCACTTAAGGATATAAAAGTAGTAGATATAAGAAAAATCATATTAGAAAAAGCATTTGGTAAATATTATATGACTAGAATAAATTACATACCATGCCTACCTAACTACTCTTACAAATACTTACCATGATAAATTACATATATCTAGAATTTTGGGAAAAAAATATGAGAAACATACAGTTAGTAGAAAAACAGATGAAAGTAAATTTAGACAAATACATGGAAACTAAAGATATAAAATATATAGAATTTCTTAATAAAAATATGCAAGAACTACTTAGACTAAAACAAACAACTGAAAAATATTATGAAAAAACGTTTAATCAATCTTAAATGACAGATGATATTAAAATACTTGTTTTATATATAATTAGAGATATAGAAATCATAGACATAAAGAAAATAATATGGAAAAAATTACAAGATTATGAAGAGGAAGAATTATTAAACAGTATAGAAAACTTACGCATATATTATGAACATCAATACTATTTAGATTCAGATGGATATTATACAGACTAAAAATGTCAGAATATATTAAGAAAATTAGAGAAAACCAAGAAGACCTACATAAAGAAATTGATTATAGAAAACAAATTAGAGAAATAATGGAAAATCTAATAGAAAAATTAAAATGGATAGACGAAACCTTGAAAATTTAGAAAAAAGCAAAGATAAAAGTTTAGATAGTTTAAAAAATTCATTAAGAAGAGAACAAGAAAAAATAGTTAGTTGTATTAATAACCTCAAACAAGATATTGAATATAGTACAAGTAGAATAGATTATTATACATTTACTTTAGAAGAATAAAATGATAAACTACTAATATCTAAAATACTGGGAACAAAAAATGGAAGAAATAAGATTAACAGAAAACCTAATAAAAACGAATTTAACTGAATATTTTAAAAAAAAATATAGAATATTTAGAATATCTTAAAAATAATATAGAAGACTTACAAAAACTAAGAGAAAAAGCTAAAGAATATTATAGCAAAGCATTTAATTAACTATCATTTAATCACCCCTCAAAATATGAATATCAGTAACATTGAATATATTAATAAAATATATGAAAATAAAAAATACAAGAACGAAGAAAAACAGTTAATGAATATTACTACAAAGCATTTAACAATTACATAAATTAATGGATATATCGTACGAAAAGAATAAATCATTAAAAGAAATCGAAACCCAACTATATAGTTTATACCAAGAATACAAAAGATTACACAGTACTAACGAGGATCCTAGAAAACTAGATAATTTAATTACGATAATCTCTAATTTAGAGTATGAATTAATAAAACATCTTAAGTCAAGAAGATAAAAATGAAAAATATTTCAATCGCTAATATTCACAAAATACATTATATAGAAATAAATACTTATTACCCAATAACTACTTATTTCTTAGTAAAGTTACCGCGCCTAATCCGCACCCCTTTCAAAATCAACTAATAATTTTAATTAAAGATCTAATTATAATACTAACGAATAATATACCTATTTCAAAATATAATCTAATAACATAATAAAAATTAAGTCACAATTAAACAAAGAAAGAAAGAAAGACAAGAGAGAGATATAAACCTTTTGACTTTCTTGGCTACTTCATTAAGCAGCAACATGCTTATTTCTTCTAATTTTTTTCCCAGAAATTTTCATCTGAAACAGAAACATGAGAAATTATTAAATAGAGAGAAATTATTGATTATGTATAACTCATATATAATCCTTAAAGCTATTAGCTAAAAGAAATTGAAAAAAGTATAAAGAATGATGATAACAAATATAAGAAAATGATATGAATCTAAATCAAATAAAAAGAGAAAAGTAGAAGTAGGAGAGGATATGTTTCTTGTAAATTTTGATTCAAAATATTACTTAAAATAGGAGTTTAGAGATTATTTTTTATATAAAGTAAAAATTCTAATTGATTTAGAAGTGTTAAATATTATGATTTATTACTTGTATCAAATAACTAAACCTAAAAAGGCTAAGAAAACTTTACCTCAAAAAGACTACCATAAATCTTTTACCTATGACCTTAAGTTTTATGTAAAAAAAATTAATAGTTAAAAGACATGAAAAATATAAAATATAAGACAAATAAAAAAAATAAATTTAAAATTTCGATATTGTTGTACTCCAAAACATGAACAAAATTAAGTTCTTAGAATACTTTGATTTTTTTGGGAAAGTCATTTGTTAACTAAAAATAATTCAATACTTACCCTTCATAATTCAGAAATATCGTACCCAAAAATAAAATAAAACCGGTCCTACTTTTAAAAATAGACATTTAATTTTTTTTTCTAGTTTTTATATTTTAAATTATTTATTTATTTATTTAAGAAAAAAATAAAAAGATAATTTTGTCTAATATATTGACTTTTAATGAAAGACAAGAAGTTCAAATCATTTTTCGTCTTCACACTTTTAGTATATTGTAGATGTAGATGTAGACTGTAGATGTAAATAAGGTAAAATTCTAACTGATTTATAAGTGTTAAATATTTTGATTTCTTACCTGAGTCAAATATATTGTTTCTTCTTTTAAAGAACGTATTTTGTTCCAAATTTTTTGCTTAAAAAGTCATGGGGGATTCTTTCTTTTCCATGCAAAATTTTTTGTTGAACATAAAGTGTTGTGCTTAAATATTTTTTCCTTTCTATGAATAGCTTTTTCCTTACAAAAATTATGTAGGACTCTAAACCAAAAATATCACACATTATATTTAATTCCTGTTAGGTATAAGGTTCTTCCTTGTTTGTTTTTTTAGAATAAATTTTGAGTAATAATTTAATGATAATTATTTGAAAAAAAATGTGAAAGGACAGCTTTATCTAAAGGAGAGTTTGTTAATGAAGTACAAAAAGTTTAAATCACTTTAATTTTCTAATTACAATTTTTTTTCTATAATATATCTAAGCCCCTCACTACTATTTCTATGTATCAAGGCTCAGGGATGCTTTAAGCATGCCTTTGACTACATTGGTGCGTAGAATTACTTTTAAAGCTATTAAGTAAGAAATAAATAAAGACGGAAGGATGATAATAATGAATGCAAAAAGATAACTTCAAGTAAAAGCAAAATAAGAAGAAAATGTAGAAAGCCAATAATTAGTAAATAATAAAATCATCAAAGGCCTACTTAGGAATCACAACTATATACCACAAAGACTTTTTTAAATAAAATTCACAAATTAATAGAAATGGTACATAAATTGATAGAATTCACACTTGTATGAATATGATGATTTGAGCATCATCTGTTGATTGTGTAAACATTGTCAATTTAATTGATTTCATGCCAGACATAATGTGAACCCTCATGAAGTTGATTCATAAATTAAGTTTCTTTAGATAACACATATATCACAAATCTCAATAGATAATTAAGAACAAAGGATAAATATCAGCAAGGAACACAAAAGAGTCCTATAAATGAAATTTATAGATAAATATAAAAAATACTGATCAAGTAAAAAATAAATTCTTTAAAGCGAATATGTTCAACTCCATAATTCAATTTACCTCGAGAACTTTATGTACCCTTTGAAATCTCAACTGTGAATGCGAAGACGAAGAATTGACACGAACAAATTAGACATCTAAGTATTAGTATAATTTAATTGGTTTCATGCCAGACAAAATAAGGACCCTCATGAAGTTGATTCATAAATCAAGTTTCTCTAGATAACACATATATCACAAATCACATTAGATAATTAAGAACAATGGATAAATATCGGATACTTACAATTTTCTCTAAAGCCATTGTTGCTAGATCAATGTAGTCTACATCTACAAAGAGAATAAATAATGTAAGTATTAATTGATTCTAAAATAAAGAGGCAACGTACCAAAAGCAAGAACTTCTACACCGTGCATATTAGAGGATATCTTAATTCATATATATGATGACTATCTAATTCTTTACCTATCTAATACTTTTTCCTTCCTAACTTTACCACTCAGTAACACCTATCTTTACTACAATTCTCACTGCTATGTTTTCCCTCCCAACATTACATGTCAATAACTTTTATCTCTACTATAATTTTTAAATATGTCCTCGTAACGTTACATATAAATAACTTCTATATCTACTATAATTCTGAAATATGATATTTACTGAACTATAGAAATTGACGTTGCTATTGAATTCTAGCTAGCTGGTTTCTGTAGCTGACATGAATTGTGTGCGTTCTATCTCTCTAGACCCCACTATGAGAGAATATCTTGGGTATGTTGTTGTCAAATACCAAATAAAATTAATTTGTAATGGAAAAAGTAAGACATAAATTTTTATTTTTATTTAAAAAAAACACATGAGTCCATTATCATAATGTTAAACTCCTTGTTGATCTTCTTGAGAATGATATCTTCTGAACCACTTTTTCAGATTCCACTTTCTTCGAATTTCTTACAAGACTCCTCACCAAATCATCTAAAGTGAAATATCTGAGATAGCCTGGTCTTGTTTGTTTCAAATTAACCACATATTACACAAAAAGAGAGATAGATTTCATCAGTTTGAAGAACTCATAAAACTAAAACATATCACAAAATAATACAAACATAACTTTTATAAGAGTAAAATTAGAAAAGGAAAAAGAAAAAGCAATTGCCTGAATCTGAAATAAGCACTTTTTCTATTCGATTCCATTATTCAATCGGAAGAGTAATATTCAAGGTTAACATTTTTCAATTGTTGTTCTCTCGTCATGCCACCCCAACCACTCATGTTCAATGGAAATCACATTCACCTTTGAATTTAATACACATTTTTCCTCTATAATATAGAGAGCTCTTAACCAACAAAACATTGAACACCAGTTTAATAATATACACGCAATGGAGAAAGAAAATTAAATTATTCTTCCCATTTATTTTAGAAGATTTTTTCTAATTTTTTTTTATCATATATTTTTGGGGTCTACTCGAATTCTGCTATTATTTTCTTCAGTTACATAGGGAAAAAGAAAATCACATTAATTTCTTTCCTATATATTTAGAATTCTTACCATATATTGTAGGACTCCTTAAATATAATTCTCCTAATATTTCTTATCATATTAAATTATAATTGAAGGAAATATGTGAAGAGACAATGAATAATTGAAGAAAATATGTTAAAAAATAATTTTGTCTGTTACAACCTTTTTTAATGAAGGGCAAAAAGTTTAAATCACTTTTCTAAGGTCTTCACATTTTTAATATATATATAGAGAGAGAAAGAGAGAGAGAAATATCCAAAACTAAGGAAAATACCACTCCGATCCCAAAATTTGATGTCACGAGTAAAGATCACTAATACTGAAAATAGTACAAAAATACACATGAGTAAATATCACTAATACTGATAGAGTACGAAAATACACAACTTTGTCTCTAATTAATAAGATAAAGATATAATAAAGAAAAGATGAAGTCGGGAAAGAGGCCCTAATCAGGGAGCTGACCAATACTTCAAAGTTACCTCAACAAGCACGAACCTAAGCTTTACGAATCACACACGAAAGAGGATCTGCATCGAAAAAGTATAGAAAGTAGGCGTGCGTAAGGTCCACTTCTACTCAGCAGGTATCATAGGCTAACCAAACAAACTAAAAAACTAAAAAAATGAAGTATACTATAAGCAAACTTCAATCTGCACACATGGAAGTTTCCAACGGTGGCTCAAATCATATCTCCTAACTATTCTACAAATATAACAACAATATACAAATAAATGTACATGAATATAAAAAGATAAAGTAAACAATATAAAACACATAAAATAAATGCAACTGAAGCAACAATGCAATGGCGATGTAGAAATGTCTCAATATCACCTTATATCTACCTATCAACTAAAAGCTTCTAAGGTAGAACACCATGAAGAGTTCACAACCCATTTATTATCAAAATCTCATATCACAATTGACCTTGATGGCACATCCCTAGATCAAGGTGTTTTATAAAGTGTTTCATTTATAATTCAAATTCAATGGTTTTTGTGGTTAAAATTTTAAGCATAAGGATGAACAAAACAAAGATACATGCTCATAAGCAAATCGATTATCATGTAATGAATCAATTTAATAGTGGTATAAATAAGCTCAAATCTCATCAATGTTAGTAATTCATGATATAAGACATCACATGGAAACATAATAATAAAGCTCGTGTTAATCCCTTTTATTTAAGACTACTTCATAACTAGTTTAAAACACCCAACCCAATGAGACCTTATTGCTCGATTCGTGCATGAAGTTATAAATCCATATAAGTTTCTTTATTGCCATCCATCAACTCTATAATCAAATAAATTTAGGGAACCAACCACCACAACCTCAATTACTATGTTTTATGATTCCTTGCGAAGCTTGTTGT
Source organism: Capsicum annuum (assembly GCF_002878395.1). NCBI lineage: Eukaryota > Viridiplantae > Streptophyta > Magnoliopsida > Solanales > Solanaceae > Capsicum > Capsicum annuum. The sequence goes on from NC_061117.1 coordinate 43,882,327, forward strand.
CAAAAATTCACTTTAATTCCTTATAGATATTAAATTTCTTATACCCCAACAATCCCACAAATAGAGGGGTGAAGACCCTACCAAAAATTCAAAATTTAAGTAAAATATGTACCTGAAAGATTCAATAAGTGTCGTTAGTTATAACTAACAAAATTAATTGCATGCAACAGTTTCCCCCTTTAACTTATCGCTTTCTATCTTTCTTATGGATACTGATTGCTAATGGTAGGTCAAACTCTTACCCCTAATAGCTTTTACTTCGTGGCTTGGGGAAGTAATGGGCTTTGTCCCAACTTACCTTTTTTTTATTCATTAATTAAAAACATATTTCTTTATCCTTTTATTTTTCTTTTAAATGGGCTTTAGCCTATTTTGTCATCCCTTTATATATTTTTCTTTTACAACTACAACTATTGATTAATTTATGGTGTGGGGTATTGCATTCTCCCTACCTTACGAAATTTAGTCCCTAAATTTAGTACAAGTGCATATATGTAGACTAAAATAATTGAGGGTACTCGACTCGCATATAATTTTTCGACTCCCAAGTAGTTTCTTCAAGGGTATGTTTTTTCAATAAAACTTTCACAGACACAAACTCGTTTGACTGTATCCTTCTTTCTTGTCTATCAACAATCACCACCGGTTCCTCTTCATACGTTAAATTCTTATCATCTACAAGGTCGGTGCTTCAAGCACATGAGAAGAATTTGATATATATTTCCTTATCATAGAGACATGGAACACTAGATGGATGAAAGACATCTCGGGAGGAATTGCCAAAGAATACACCACTCCTCCTATACGCTCAAGTATCTCATAAGGTTCTATATATCACAGGCTTAATTTATGAAATGATCCAAACTAGGGCCTAGTCGTTTCGGATGGCTTAAGCCCAACTAGGACTAGAGGCCACTCCCAATAACCAACCATAATTGCCCTACACCATGTGTTGAATGAAATTTTATTATATAACATAAAAAGATGGAATAATCATAAATTAAATATAGTCAAACAGAGTAAGCCCCATTACCAATACCAATGCCAAGGCTGACATCAATACCGACAGCGCTATGCCAACCTAAAGTAGTCTCACAAAGCCTCTATCCAAAATCAAAACAACATCTAATTGGGACATGCCTCCGACCATAGCCAAAACCAAAGTCTACAAAATAACCAAAGTATGTAGAGAAGACCATGATATGAAATGGAGTCTTCCGGAGTATAGAAGCTCACTACTTCAGTCCAACATAAGCTGTTCTCGAATCTAAGATCACAGAGCAGGAGGAGTAGTATGGCCGGTTCCTACATCTCTTGGGGATACAACGCCCAAAGATGGGTTAGCGGATGAATGCTAGCATGTAATTAGGAATAAGGATAAAATAGTGCCATTATTCAAACCCATGAAAATAATCATATACAATCACATCCATCCATACATATATAATACATTACGGGAAAGAGAACTGGGTTTAGCATGCATTTAAAACCTTAACCTGGGCAGTGTAGCTTGACCGTCCTAAAACCACCCACGGACTATATGGTTTCAGCGTTACCCCTTAATTAGGCCGTAGTGCATGTAGCCACACGAATCAAAGTTATCATATGGGGTAGGGGATTCCTGTGTATCCTTTACCCTTAATGATACATATATACAAGTATACACAGAGAGGATTCCCGTGTACCCCACAAGCTTATGGACACCATAACCAACACCCCACAAGCTTATGGACACCATAACCAACCCTTATGTCGGTAAATATAAGTTTCTAGTGTCCGTCCATTGGACTCACACCTTCATGGTTAGCTATCACAACTCACCATTATTGCCCAATTAAAACCATTAGCACAAAACCAAACCACCAATTCCATGTGTTAATTACCAATGCATTATGTAGTGGTATCGTCATACCGACTGTAGCTTGAAAGGAATATCATTAACCAATACTTAGGGGATTACTATATACCCTATATGATTACCAATTAAACCAAAGACATGGACATCAAAGCCTTTCCAAATCATTTAAAACCATCTAAACCAATTTAGGTTCGGTTGCCATAATATGCAATGGAATAGTTTCAATAAAATTCAAACTATGTGACAAAACAATTCTTATAGGACTTTTAACAAGCATGTTGAGGGCATATAATTTCCAAAACCAAAACCAAGAACCTATTGACCATTCATATGAAACCACATGTTCAATTCCACAATTTTAAGATGAAAACCATAAGAAAAACATGTGAAAATAGTATACACCCATCAACAACCAAAACCGCCAACATACAATCTAAATCCAAATAATACCCAAAGTTAAATCATGAAAACTATTCATTAAAACATGAATTTAGTTGAACTAACAATGTGGAGGGAGTAACATTCCTTAGATACCAAAGAAGGCAAAGAGAAACAACCCTTGAAATCCCTAATTGACCATCTTAAAGAAAACCCTAGCCTTTCTTGAACCAACAGCCTTAAGAGAGATTTGAGGGTGTTTAAAGTGTTTTAGATTGAGAATAGTAGAGTAAATGAAGTTTCAAAAGTGTTTTAAGTTGTGGGGTCAAAAGATGTTAAGACGGGAAATGTACAGAATACCTCCAACTAAAACTGTAAAAATTTCCGTAGGTGGGTACGGCTTGGGCACATCACTCGTCCCCCATCATACAAGTAGTACCTATAACTCGTACCTAGGATAAGAAGTTGGACTCCACTTTCTATCAAACATACGACCCTTCTTCCCCGAATCGTACCATCACCATACGACAAGCACCTACCTAGTCATACCATATGAAGAATGTCAAGGATAGATAATGAACAACATACGATTTGGACTATACCACGCATATCATGTACATATGACTTATTATGTCCACTTGTACGTTCAACCAAGACCAGCCGAAACCATAATGAGAAACATACGACCAAGACCCCCTAAACCATAACCACATCACATGACTAGTAAACCTAAGTCGTGTGATGTCCAAAGAGTTCAAAACTTAGGAAATATGTAAGGATCAAAACCTAGTGTATTTCAATTCTCCCCCACTTGGATCATTCATCCTCAAATGATGGAACAAGGCTTGACTAGCATGATTTAAACCCTAAACATCCCCTACTGCGACCTTTGACCAAGTTAGAAAACAAAGACGCAAGGAATTTAATCTTTCCCTTAACAAAGTTTGAAAAAAAAGACATTATGTAGAACACATATCTTCCGCATGAATTTTTGATCCAAAAAACTGGAATGGATACTTGGATTTCACGTCCTCTTCCACTTCCCAAGTAGCCTCTTCATTCCTATGGTTCCTCTAAAGAACATTTAGCAAAGACACATCTTTTGTTCACAACTAATGAACATAACGATCGATGATATTAACCAGGATCTCCTCATAAGATAAAGAATCCAAAGTACCAATATCCTTTATACGAATAATTTACGATGGATCATCAATACACTTTCTTAACATAGAAACATGGAACATTGGGTAAATGGAGCTCAAATTAGAAGGCAACTCCAACTCATATGCCTTATTGCCAACCCTCCTCAAAATCATGTATGAACCTTCATACCAGGGATTGAGCTTACCCTTCTTTCAAAATAGCATTACTCCTTTCATGGGATACCTTTAGGAATACCCTATTCCTAACCTCAAACTCTAACTCTCTTTACCTTATATTTGCATAGGACTTTTAGCAACTTTGGACAGATTTAAGTCTATCCCGAATTACCTTCACCTTCTCCATGGCTTGCTGAACCAAATCCAGGGCAAATATCTCTACTTCACCAGCTCAAACCACCTAATAGGAGATCTATACCTCCTACCATACAAGGATTCAAATGGAGCCATCCCAGTGCTAGAGTGGTAGCTATTATTATAAGTAATCTCCACAAGAGGTAAATGCTCAACACAACTACCACCATAGTCAATCAAGCAAGCACGAAGCATGTCCTCCAACATTTGAATAGTCCTTTTTGCCTCCGACTGTGAGTCAAAAGCAGTACTCAGAATAAACTTAGTCCCTTACCCTTTCTGAAATAACCGCTTAAAGTGAGATGTAAACTGCGTATCACGATCATAGATGATAGAAACAGGTGCCCCGTGCAACTTCACAATCTCATAAAGATACAACCTTTCATAATCCCTAAATCGAGAAGTTAGTCCTCACTGCCAAAAAGTACGTCGACTTTGTCATCCTATCCATGATGACCCAAACCAAATCAAATTTATTTCAAGACCGAGGAAGACTGGTAACAAAATCTATATTGATTACTTCCTACTTCTCTTCTAGCAACTCAATTTCTTGATAAAATCCTTCGGGCCTCATGTACTTAACTTTTAGTTGCTAACACACCATGCACTTGCCCATAAAATTAGCCAAATTTCTCTTTATATTGTTCCACCAATTCATCTCCTTAAGGTCATGATATATTTTTGTTCAACTAGGATAAACAATATAGTGCAACTCATGTGCCACAACCAATATCATCTTATACAAACTATTAATATCGGGAACACATAACCTCCCTTGGTAATGCAAAGTAACATAACCATTAATCTCGAAGGACATTACCTTCTGCCACCTACATTGTTCTTGATCTTTATCAAGAAAGAAGATAACATTTACTTCTTCTTGATCTAAGCATTAAGAGATGACTATGCCACTTCTTGTACCAACATAACACCATTCTTAGAGTCCAATAGAGAAACTCTAAGGTTAGACAAACAGTGAATATCCTTCACCAACTCCCACTTCTCCTTATCCATATGAGTTAGACTCCTTATGGGTAACCGGCAGAAAGAATCAACAATGATGTTAGCTTTACCTGGGTGTTAGTTAAGACTCATGTTATAATTCTTGAGAAGCTCAAGCCATCTCCTTTGCCTGAGGTTAAGCTCTTTCTGAGTAAACACATATTACAGGCTCTTAAGATCAGAAAATATCTATATGCACTCTATACAAAGAGCGACGCCAGATCTTTAATGCAAATACTATATCTTATAACTCTAAATCTTAAGTTGGATAATTCCTCTCATGTACCTTCAACTGTCTAAAGGTATAAGCTATTACCTTGCCGTGTTGAATTAGAACAAAACTAAGCCCCACATGGGATGCATCACAATAGACCACAAACCTATCTATGCCTTCAGCCAAAGTCAAGACTGAAGACAAAATTAGCTTATCCTTTATCTTTTCAAAACTCTCCTCACAAGCATTAGACCAAGAGAACTTTACCTTTTTATGAGTCAATTTAGTGAATGGGGCATATATAGTTATAACAATCTCCACAAACGTCCTGTAGTATCCAACTAAACTCAAAAAGCTCTGAATATTAGTTGGAGTCATGGGTCTAGGACACTTCTTTACCACTCCAACCTTTTACAGATCTACCATGATCCCCTCAATAGAAATGATATGACCATGAAAAGTGATAACGTTCAACCAGAATTCACACTTTGAAAACTTAGCATACAATTGCTGCTCCTTTAAGGTCTGCAATACAATGAGGAGGTGATTGGCATGAACTAGCTCGCTCTTAGAATACACCAGAATATCGTCTATGAAAACAATGATGAACAAGTCCAGAAATTGATGGAAGACCATATTCATCAAATCCATGAAAGCCATTGGGGCATTGATCAACCCAAAAGGCATAACCAAAAAGTAAAAATACCCATACCGGGTTTGAAAGTTAGTCTTAGGGATATCCTCCTCCCTAATTTTAAGTTGATGATACTCGAATCAAAGATATATCTTGGAGAAAAATATCATACCCTGCAATAATCAAACAAATTATCTATCCTTGGAAGAGGATACTTATTATTTGCCGTCACCTTATTTAGTTGCCGATAATTAATGCATATTTGAAGGGAACCATCCTTATTACTCTTGAATAGAACCAGTTCACCCCATGAGGACACACTAGGATAAATGAAACCGTTATCTAAAATATCCTAAAGTTTCCCCTTAAGCTCCTTCGGTTCAGCTGGAGCCATTCTATAAAGAGGAATATAAATCAAATGAGTGTCTAGAACAAGATCGATCCCAAGCTCAATCTCCCTATCAGGAGAAACAATAGGAAGGTCATCAGGAAAGACCATAGGAAATTCATTTACTATCGAGACAGAATGAAAATTAGGTCTATCCGAGTTAGAATCTTTAACCCTAACCATATGACAAAGGCACCCCTTGGAGGCTAATCTCTTGCTCTAAGATAAGATATGAACTTTCCTTTAGGAGCTAGGGAACCACCCTACCACTCAATTACTGGATCATTAGGGAATTTAAAGACAACCTTATAGGTCCAACAGTCTAGAGAAGCATAGAATAAGTGCAACCAATCCATCCCCAATATAACATTAAAATCCACCATATTTAGTTCAAATAGATTTACCAAAGTTTCTTTACTGCCAACAGATACCAAATACCCCCTATAGACTCTTTTAGCAATCACAGAGTCACCTACCTAGTTAGAAATAAAAAAGGGTTCAAAATAACCTTAAGACCAAAACCAAAATGCAAAGCCTAAGTGGGGTCATATAAAAGAAAGGACCTCATATCAAGTAAATATTAGACATCATGAGAAAAGAGTTTCAATGTACCAGTCACTACGTCAGTCAATGCCTTTGACTCTCGTGGGGTAGTAAGAGCATAGAGAGGATTTCTACTGGTGTCAAAACTAGATGGAGCACCCTTTGGTGCTGAAGGTGATGATGAAGCTACTAGAACCTTGTTCACCCCTGAAGCAACCTTACCAATAAGACAATTTCTAAGCATATGTACTGGTTGATCACAGTTGAAGTACTTGTCCCTCCCCTCATCTTAAAACCCTGATACAATCTACCACAGAACCTGTAGGGAGAATATTATAGATTTGAATGGGCCTCACTATCTTGAGATTAGACATCTTGTACTTTGAAGTTGTCACCACCATAGAAATACTTATCACCAGAAAACTTTGGGTTGGGAGCACTGGCCATCGAGTATGACCCAAAATTTCCTCACTACTTATTTGGCCACTTACTATCATCCCTGCCACTCTGTTGTTACACACGACCTTGCTCATAGAACCTAAACTTCTTTCCCTTTATCTCTCTTATTTTAGCCTACTTTTTTTTTTCTTCCTCTACTTGCTGTATGTGCATAACCAACTTAGAGATATATATGTCCTTGATTAAAAAGGTATCCTTACTCTCCAATATTAAATCTCTGGATAACCTAGAAGAGAACTTCTTCATTCTAGCCTTCATGCTAGAAATCATCTTTATAGCATATCACCACAACTAGTGAAACTTCAAGGCATATTCCTTGACTAAAATCTTTCCTTGCTTCAGATTAACAAACTCTTCCCCCTTTTTTTCCCTCAACTCTTGAGGAAAGAAAGGGTCTAAAAAAAGCATTAAGAAATCTTCCCACAAAGATAACTCAACATCATCTCACCTTGCCTGATCCTATTCCACGTACCATTGGTATGCCACATATTTCAACTGATAGGATGAAAACTCCATTTCCTCCACATTAGTGTCATGTAAAACTCAAAAAATCCTTTTTATTTCATTCAGAAAATATTGAGGATCCTCCTTCACCTTTATACTAGTAAAGGTCAGAGCATTTAACCTCATGAATTGGCCAACTGTTGTGGCCTTATAAAATGGAGTAACAGGAAAAACACCCTCAGATTGAGTAGCTACCAATTGTACCAACATGTGAATAGATTGACAAAACTCAACATTTATTATGTCAGTCTGAGGAGTCTGAGATAGACTAGAGGGAGCTAGTGGAACTCTAGAATAATAAAAAACTAGACCCCTAGATTGGGTATGGATCTAATAAGTAGGGTGTGTTCTATCAACATTTATCTCTAATTAGGATAGATGAGTTTTCATGAGCTTCAGATCATTACATGATCAGAAAAGTCGACAAGCTTAAATTAGAGAAAAATTTAGGACTTAAACTCCATATCTTGAAAATAGAAAACAAGAAAGAGAAACATTCCTAAGTGACTTGTATTCTCCTCCTTATGAGTGTGGCATGGTACACATCCATAAAAGAAAGTCTACTCTACACAAGTTTATGGACTCCCAAAATACCATAAACCTAAGGCTCTGATACCAATCTGACATAACCCAAACCAGGGCCTGGTCGTATTAGGTACCTCAAGCCTAACCAGAAAGAAGACTATCCCCAATACCCCACCATAACTTGCTTAAACCATGTTTCATATGAAATTTGATTATATAACATAACAAGATTGAACAATAATAAATCAAATACAGTTAAACGGAGTCAGCCTTAATACCAATACCAATGCCAAGGCTGGCAACAATACTGACACTGCCGATACCAACCCAAAGTAGTCTTACAAAACCTTTATCTAAGATTAAAACAATATCCTATAGGGACATTCCCTCTAACATAGCAAAAACCAAAGTCTAGGAAATAACAAAGTATGTAGAGAAGATCATAACATAAAATAAAATCTTCTGGAGTATGGAAGTCACTACTCCAGTCCGACATAAGCTATTCTCAAATCCAAGATCATAGAGGAAGAAGAGTAGTATGGTCTATTCCTGCATTGCGTGGGGATACAAAGCCAGAAGATGGGTTAGTGTGCGAATACTAGCATGTACTTAGGAATAAGGATAAAATAATTCCATTATTGAAAACTAAGTAAGAACCATATGCAATAATATCCATCCATACATATATAATCTATGCCGGGAAAGGGAACCAGGTTTAGACTGCATTCAAAACCTTAACCTGGGATGCATAACTTGACCATCCTAAAACCACCCATGGATTATATGGGTCTAGTATTTCCCCCTAAATAAGCCCAGAGCATGTATCCACATGAACTGAAGATATCATAAGCAGGGGATCCTCATGTACCCATAGCCCTTCATGATACATAAATAAAAGTATAAACCTAGGAGATACCCATGTACCCCATAAATATATAGTAAGAATGACCAACCCTCATATCAACAAATATGAGTTTTTCAGTGTCTGTCTATCAGACTAACACCTTTAAGGTTAGTTAAACATCCCGAATATAGGACCCTTGAAAATTTCATTTGTTTTTGACCGCTTTGGCTTAATAAGACTTAAGAGAGTCTCTCCTACCCCTTGGATATGAGTCGTAGGGTGGCTAGGTGACTCACTCATACCTAAGGCAATATGGGAGCCTTAGATACTACCCAAGGTGCAACTCATATGGGTAAGAGTCATATAATATCTTATGAGTGGTATATGATAAGTTGTATGATGCATGTTAGTTGTCTAGTGTAATCTGTCCACCATAAAACTGAGAGATACTATTGAGGTTACCACTCGTACCGTTAGGTTGGGTAAGTCCTATGAAAAATAATAGGTAAGGTCTTGTCAAGGTTGGGTGTGAGTTGGGGTACGAGTTGGGGTGTCACTTATATCCTTGGATATGAATGGTAAGGTGACTCGTACCCCTAAATATTAATTGTTTTAATTTTTAAGTCAAGGGTAGTTTAGACATTTCCATCTCCTCAAACCTTATGTCCTCACATTATATAACCCTATATGGACTTCCATAACACTTATTAAAGGATCATAACACATTAAATACTCTCTCAAACACTCTCTTAGAAGATTGGAGGCTAGGGTTTCTTTATATTTTCTTCAAAGGGCTCAGAGGCCAAGATTTTTACCATGAATCTTCATGTATAAGGCATATACTCCTTCTCTCATTGTTATTTCAAAATAAAGGCAAGTTTATTGTGTTTTAAACCATGGTTTATGAATCTATAATCGTGGATTTCAAAATATTACTACGGGTCTTTATGCATATTGTTAGGTATTGGTTAAAACTATGTTTTTGTATTTTTTGGTAATCGCTTGCTTATGTCATTGGTCATTGGTTATTGTTTGACTAATGGGTCTTGAGTAACCCTAATTATGGTGATTTACACATTGGTTTTAGCCTTGGTAAAGTTGTGTCCTGTTCATGTTCGATAAAATACCTCAAATAATATTTTTACTCAATTGTTGAACTTTCATTGGAACTCTTGCATGGTTTGGTTTGGTAATGGAACTTTAAATTATTTTGGATGGTTTTTAATGGTTTTAATAGTTTAAATTATATAAATTCTTTAAATATTTTACATGGTTTATAGGGTAATGATTTTGGTAGTCATGATTGGTTTTGAAAACCATGCGGGATACATGAAAATCCCCCAAGTGAATGCATTCATGGAATTGGTATAAATGGTTTGGAAAAGTAAAAGACTAAATATTTATGCTTGTGGGGAGCATAAAATTCCCCCAAGTGGTTTAATATTATATATGGAAGGGCACTTGAAAGTCCCCTTAACCAAAATAGTTTGGCTATTCATAAATGCTTGCAAGTATGGGTGGTATGATGATACCACTGGTTAATAAATAGCTTTAGTAAATAAATTGTAAATGGATTGTTTGGACATGATTTTAATTGGGCATTAATGGCAAGATGTGTAGCTATGCCATGAGGGGATCTTGATGACCATTTGTGTGTGTCAAATTTTATATTAGGGGATATACTAGTCATCCCCTGGGATATTTCCTAGTAGTGTGGCTACACCTACTAGGACCCTTTCATCATCGAAATCTGAACCTATATGGCCTGTGGATGGTTAGGATGGAAAAGCTACATAGCCCAGGTAATGGTTTTAAAGGCATGCTAAAATTGATTCCCTTTCGAACATGATTATATATATATATATAAATATGTATGGTTGTATGCATTGTGGATGGTTTTTACTTAGCTTTGTAAATGGTATTATTTTATCCTTATCTTGAGTGCATGCTAGTGTTTACTCTCTAACCCATCTACTGGCGGCTGTATACCTACACTATGCAGGAACCAAATATTTTACTCCTCTTGTTTAGGGATCAAATTTGAGTACAGTCGATGTCGGATTGAAGTGGTGAGATTCCATAGTTTGCAAGGCATCTATTTCATGTCATGGTTTACTTTACATAATTTTTGTCTTTCATAGACTTTGATTTTTTGATGTGGTCAAGGGCATATCCAGACTGAGTACACTTTAGTTGGTCTAGAGGCTTTATATAGATAACTGTAGACTTAGGTATGGTATGGATGGTTTATATTATTTATACATACATTGGCTTATCATTATGATACTTAGTTTTATGGCTTCCACATTGGTTTGGTTGGTTATTAGGTGGTTGGGATTTATTGGGCTGGTCTCTATTATGGACTTATCCTAAAGTCACCACATGATTGGATATGCTATCTTGTTCTATGTTCATACTTCATCTGACTCAAGGTATATGTTTGGAGGTTGGGTTGGGTAATGGTGGTGGTTCTCGATCCTGGTTAGGCTTAGGATTTCCTATTATGATAAGGCCCTAGTTTGGGTCATTTCATGTTGGTATCAGAGCTAGATTTTAGTGTCATAGGGTGTCCACAAAGCTGTGTCGAGTAGAGTCTTGCTTATGGGTGTGTTGTGCACCAAACTTATAGCTAGGAGGCAATGAGGAATTTAAGAGTGTTTCACTTTCTTTTTATTCTCTGTTTAGGCTATGGAGTCTAAGGTCTTGAACTCTTCTTTGAATCTTCTTTGGTTTTTCTTTTGGATTATGTCCTCTCAACGATCTAGAGTTTGTGGAAACTCACTTGTCTTACTCGATGACTACATAGACTGATCTAGTCCAACTCATGAGGCACAAACCTGGTTAAGGGTTGCAACTTCTGGTTTTTCTTGTAGAGTCCCACTGGTCTTCACTAACCTTATATTGAGAGGAGGAACTCATTCTTGGTTATCTCAAGGAGAGGTTACCAATGTTGAGTTTCAACATTCTATTAACCTATGGACCCAAATAGTGGAAACTCTATCATACCAGCCCTGTCCTATTGGTATGAGGAGAAATGAGGTGAGGTTAGAAATAGGTAAGGTGAGGATGTCTTGGTTCTCTGAACTAAAGGGTGGCTCTAAGGGATTCTACTTTGGATTTCTGTGTTGGTCGGGATCATCTCAATGCCCTTACTATCCCTCAGAAGTCTGAGGAATCTATTGATGACGACACTGGTATGTTAAAAACTCTTTTCTTTTTGGTGTGTATGGTTTATTTTGGTTGGGGTCCTCTCTCTTTTGTGACCCTATATGTTGTTGTGTATTTTTGATTTGGTCCTAAAGGTTGTTTTAAACTCTCTTGTTTTTCTACCCCGGTAGGTAACTCTGCTATTGCCAAAATAATTTGTGGAGATGTGTGGTATCTATTGGTAATACAGGGGTTTTAGTTGAATTGATTGACTCAAATAGGGTAGATTTTGATGTCATTTAAGGAATTGATTAGTTTCACTTGTGCTATTCATTATTAGATTATCGAATCTATTAGACTCCATAGTGAGTCAGTTATGGAATAGGATAATGGTTTCGTTTTATTCCCTAGCTATTAAGGGAAAGGTTATGCTCTATCTTAGAGCTCGGAGATTGGTCTCTAAAAAGGATTGTCTTTATTACTTGGTCTGGGTTAAAGATTCTAACTTAGAAGGTCTTTCCTTATATTTGGATTTGGTGGTGAATGTATTTCTTGGGATCCTCCTAATGACCCTTGTGGTGTCTTCCTAATGGGTAGGTTTGTTTGGGACTGGTCTTATTTCAGACATTTGTCCAATTTCTATTTTTTCTTTATAAAATAGTTTTGGTTGGGTTAAAGGATCTTAAGGAGAAATTAAGGGATCTCTTAGATAAAGGATTCGTCAGTCTTGATGATTCTCTGTGAAATAATTTATTCTTGCTTGCATAGGGGGAATGGTTCACTAAAAATGCATAGATTGTCTCAGGGTGACTAAGGAAATTAGGGTGTCCTTTTAGTGGAGGAGGACCTTATAGGTATATTCTATTTTATATGGGGTACTTTGATAATAGTACATGATGATTGGTAGATGCTAGGCTTGAACCCAAATGTTTGATAATGGTAAAAAGAGTATGTTAGCTCAAGATAGCAATGTGGAAATTACAGAGATAAATTAGTAGTTTGGTTGAGGTTAATGAATTAAGAAATACAATAGTGGGAAAGTTGTGGCTTATAGGTCAGGAGTTTAAGTTGAACGGAGGTACTGAGGATCTAGTTATTTGATAGGCTAGATCTTGGATCTTGCAGGTATCTTTGTCCCTATACTTGTACTTTGTTATGGACATGAAATTTATTTCTAATTTCATGGTTTTGAATATGGATTTTGGCATAATTAACGATTTTGACATGATTACTCATTTAGTTGATTTTCCATAGGGAATGATGCATTATTCATGCTTTATTAAAGTTTATGAACAATGTGGGGATACATGCAAATGGTTAATGAATTTTAGGGTACAATGGATCCCGCAATTACTTGGTTTTGGTATTGAAAATTGTATGTCCTTAAATTATTTGTGAAAATTACCATTGAATATAATTTTTTCATATGGTTTGACTATTCTTAAATATTTGCATTGCATAAATAGTTAAAGGAACATGAATTTTTTTTTGGTTGAAATTCAAATGATTTTGGAAAGGCCTTGGTGGCCATGGTTTGATTTTAAATGGTTTTGTTTCAATTGGGAACCTTGGAGTCAAATTGGTCTAATAGTTTTGCATGTCTATGCTGGGCTCTAGGTAGTATTGGGATGGATAAGATTTTAGGTATGTGAGAACTAAACATCCCTGGTGTACGTCTTCAGTGATACCTTTTACATGGGAGTATTGTGCTTATAGGTAATGGGGTAAAGGTTGATGATTAGCATTAAAATTTTCTTTAGAGGTGGACTTCAAGGAAAGGTTAGGTTGCATATTGTAGTGATCCTCTTCTATCTCAGTTAAGAGAGTACCCTACTAGTGTGGCATGAATTCTTATTGCGCTTATGCTTAAGGTTCTTATTTTGAATTCGCCTCGTTCCCGGGATATGAGTCTTGACTCTACATTTTATTATTTATGGTATAAGTGGTGGTGTTTCTTTCGATGTCTATTTCAAAGGACTTCTTTCGTTGTATGGTTTTGTCGGGATGATTCTCTATTATAGTCTAGGTTGTTGTTTTGAAGTACTTCATGCCTTTGGTGCTGTGTCTTATTTCGTGAGTCTTTGTCTTGACTTGGGAGGCATGGATAAATTCTTTTACTTTGGTTCCTTAATAACTCTCCTTATGTTAGGATGGTAGTGGCTTGGAGTAATTGGGGAAGAGTCTAGGATGGCTGCTAAGTTAAGGTTTGAAGGTGAGGTAAGTTTGTTGTCATGATAAATGGTTAGGAAAGGAATAGGTGGTGAAAATCCATTGTGAAATATTAAATGGTGTTAGATCTTTTGATGGATATATCATACCGCAGGTATGTAAGCGGTAGGCTTGAATTGTTATGGTTGGTAGATGTGCCCAAGGTTGTGCTGGGTTTGGTAAGGCATAGTTTTTAAAAATGTTTCATGGTTTGTTTGTTGCATGATTTTGGTGTTCAATCATAGGTTGGGGATTTTGGTTATAAATAGTTGGATATTGGTTTTCTCATGTCCTTTACTCATAGTTTCCATGTTATAATGGTGATGGAGGTGGAGTAGTATTTCGGGATAGATGTAAGGAGTAGAGCTCAGTGGCTTAAGTTTGCTCCTTTTTTGTTTTAGATAGGCTTGAACAAGGAATTGGTGGTGTATAGCTAGACTCAAGGTCTCATAGTGATGTGTCTCAGTAATTTCTAAGTTGGATTGGATTTGCTCTTTAGTGTTAGTTCCATTCATTCGGTATCCTATGTGCTTGTGTTGTGGTAAGGTGTGGTTGGTTCCTTTGCGTGGTATTGGTATCTCAAATTCCTTGTTCTCTAGAGGGAATCTTGGATTAGTAATTTCATCGGTTGCGAATGAGAGGTATGGCTTCGGTAAAGGTTTCATGGTGAAACTAAAATCCCGAGGAAGCCATTTGGGATGTGGAAGTGGACATGGAATCCAAGGATCCGTTTTAGTTCTTTGTTCTGAAAATTCATGCGTAGGGTGTGTGTTCTTCAATATTTTTTTTGTTTTCAAACTTTGTTAAAGGTGAGGAATGGTCTCTCTTGCATCTTTGTTTCCTAACTTTGTTAGAGGTCGGAATGGAGGTATTGGGGTAAAAATCATGCTTGGGGTATGTGGTAATATTCTTATCTTGGTTTTTGTTCTTATCCTCTAATTCGGTTGGGGGATAGTTTGATATGTGTTAATGTGTTACCTCGTACTTATACTTACCCTTACCCAGCATTTGAGGATTAATGTTCCTAGTGGGGGATACAGAAACATCCCGGAAATAGGACCCTTGAAAATTTCATTGGTTTTTGACCTCTTTGGCTCGATAAGACTCAAGGGAGTAACTCGTACCCCTTGGATACTAGTCGTAGTGGCTAGTTGAGTCACTCATACCCTAGGTAGTATGGGAGGCTTAGTTACTTCCCAAGGTACGATTCATATGGGTAAGAGTTGTATGGGACCTTACGAGAGGTATAGTACAAGTTTTATGGGAGCTTACGAGTGGTATAGGACAAACTTTATGGTGCATGTTTGAGTTATCTAGTCTAATTTGTCCACTATATGGTTGGGGGATATAATTGAGGTTACCACTCATAACCTTAGGTACGAGTTACGTTGGGTAAGTCATATGGAAACTAGTAGGTAAGGTCTTGGCAAGGTTGGGTACGAGTTGGGGTGTCACTCGTACCCTTGGATACGAATGGTAAGGTGAGTCATACTCCTGGACGTGAATTGTTTTAATTTTTAAGTCTAGGGTATTTTGGACATTTCCTACTCCTAATACCTTATTTCCTTATGTTATATAAACCTATATGGACTTCAATAACACTAATTAAAGGATCATAGCACGTCAAGCACTCTCTCAACCACTCTCTTATAAGATTAGAGGCTAGGGTTTCTTCATATGTTTTTCAAAGGGCTCATAGGCCAAGATTTCTTCCATGAATCTTCATGTATAAGGCATGTACTCCTTTCCTCATTGTTATTTCAAAATAAAGGCATGTTTACTGTGTTTTAAACCTTGGTTTATGAATCAACAGTGGTGGATTTCAAAATATTGTTGCGGGTCTTTATGCATATAGTTTGGTATTGGTTTAAACTATGTTTTTACATGTTTTTGGTAATGGTTTGGATATGTTATTAGTTTTTGGTTATGGTTTAAATAATGGGTCTTGACTAACCCTAACTATGGTGATTTACAAGTTGGTTTTGGCCTTGGTAAAGATGTGCCCTCAACATGTTTGATAAAATGCCTCAAATAACGTTTTTACTCTATTGTAGAACTTTCATTGGAACTCTTGCATAGTTTGATTTGGTAATGGAACTTTAAATGGTTTTGGATGGTTTTAATGGTTTAAATGATATAAATGCTTTAAATTTGGCATGGTTTAAAGGGTAAAGGTTTTGGTGGTCATTATTGGTCTATTTTGAAAACCTTGAGAGATACATAGAAATCCCCCAAGTGAATGCATTAATGGAATTGGTTTAAATGGTTTGGAAAGGTAAAAGGCTAAATTGTTATGATTGTGGGGAACATGGAAGTCCCCCAAGTGGTTTAACATTGTATACGGAAGCGCACTTGAAAGTTCCCTTAACCTAAAAAGTTTAGCTATGGATAAATGCTTGCAAGTATGGGTGGTATGACGATACCACTGGTTAATAAATAGACTTGGTAAATAAATGGTAAGTGGAATTTTTGGACATTGTTTTAATTGGGCATTAATGGCGGGATGAGTAGCTAAACCGTAGAAGGTAGCAATCTCGAGAGGGGGGGACCAAAACTGAAAACTCATATTTGCCGATATAAGGGGTCTTGATGATCGTGTGCGCGTGTAATATTTTATATTTGGGGATGTACTAGTCATCCCATGAGATATTTCCTGGCCTTGCGGCTACATGCATTAAGAACCTTTCAGTAGGGGGAGCAGAACTCATATGGCCCATGGGTGGTTAGGACGGTAAAGCTACATAGACCAGGTAATGGTTTTTAAGGCATGCTAAGCCCGATTCCCTTTCCCGACTTGTTTATATATATATATATGTATGGTTGTATGTACTGTGGATGGTGTTTACTTGGCTTTTTAAATGGCATTATTTTATCCCTATCTTAAGTGCATACTAGTGTTCACCCACTAACCTATCTACTGTTTGCTGTATACCCATGTTATCCAGGAACCGACTATTCTACTCCTCTTGCTTAGTGATTGGATTCGGGTACAGTTAATGTTGGATTGAAGTGGTGAGCTTCCATAGTTTGGAAGGTATCTATTTCATGTCCTGTTTACTTTACATAATTCTTGTCTTTAATAGACATTGGTTTTTGGCTATGGTCAGGGGCATGTCCCAACTGAGTACACCTTGGTTGGTGTAGAGACTTGGTATGGATAGCTGTGGACTTGGGTATGGTATGGATGACTTATGTTATTCCTGTTATTCATTCATACATTGGCTTATCATTAGGGTATTTAGTTTATGGCTTCCCCATTAGTTTGGTTCGTTATTGGGTGGTTGGACTTTATTGGGTTGGTCTTGGTTATAGACTTGTCCCAGAGTCAACACACGGTTGGATACACTAACTTGTCCTATGTTCGGACTTCATCCGACTTAAGGTATGCATTTGGTGGTTGGATTGGGTAACGGGGTTGGTTCTCGATCTTGGTTGGGCTTGGGATTGCCCATTACGAAAAGGACCTGGTTCGGGTCGTGTCAGTTAGCTATCACAATCCACTATTATTTCCGAATTAAAACCATTAGTACACAACCAAACCACCAATTCCATGTGTTAATTACCAAGGCATTATGTATTTGTATTGTCATACCGACTATAGCTTGCAAACAATGTCATTAGACAATCCTTAGGGGATTCCATTTATCCTAGATGATTACCAATTAAGCCAAATCCATGGCTACCAAGGCCTTTCCAAATCATTTAAAACCATTTAAACCAATTTAGGTTCCATTACCATGGTATGCAATGCAATAGTTTAAATAAAAGTCAAACTATGTGACAAAACCATTCTTGTAGGCATTTTAAGAAACATTTTGATGGCATATAATTTTCAAAACCAAAACAAAGAACCAATTGACCATTTCCATGAAACCACATGTTCAATTCCACAATTTTAAGATGAAAACCATAAGAGAAACATGGGAAGATAGTATTCACCCATCAACAACCAAAATCCCCAACATACAATCCAATACCAAACAATACCTACAATTAAATCATGAAAATAATTCATTAAAACATGACTTTAGATGAACTAAAAACGAGGGAGGAGTAACCTACCTTAGATACCCAAGAAGAAGGTGAGAAACCACCCTTGAAAGCCCTTATAGACCACCTTGAAGAAAACCCTAGCTTTCTTGAACCAAGAGCCTTGGGAGAGATTTGAGAGTGTTTAAAGTGTTTTTATTGAGAATAGTAGGGTAAATGAAGTTCCAATAGTGTTTTAAGTTATGGGGTCAAATGAGTTTAAGAGGGGAGATGTCCAAAATACCCCCAACTGAAACTGTAAAAATTTCCGCAGGTGGGTACAATTTGGGCACCTCACTCGTACCTCATCATACGAGTAGTGACCCAAACACGTACCCAGGATAGAAAGTTGGACTCTATATTCTGTCCCACATACGACTTCCCTTTCCCAAATCATACCATCACTATACGACAAGTACCGACCTTGTCGTACTTTAAGCAGAATGTTAAGGCTAGATAATGAAAGGCATACGGTATTGACTATACCACTCGTATCATGTACATAAAACCACTATGATTTCCACTCATACCTTGGAAAGAAACCAACCAAAACCATACTGAGCATCATACGACAAACACCCCCAAAACCGTACCCACATCACACGACTAGTAAGCCTATGTTGTATAATGTCCAGAGAGTTCAAAACTCAGGAAATCTCTATGGATCAAAACCCAGGGTGTTTCAATTCTCCCACACTTAGATCATTCATCCTCGAATGATGGAATAAGGAATGACTAGCACGATTTAAACCCCAAACATCCCCAACTCCAACCTTTAACCAAGTTCGAAAACAAAGGTGCAAGGAATTTAATCTTTCATTTAACAAAGTTTGAAAACAAAGATGTTATGAAGAACGTATACCTTCCACAAAAATTTTTGGAGCAGAAAATAGGACTGGATACTTAGACGTCATGTCCTCTTCCGCTTCCCAAGTAGCTTTTTCAACCCTATGGTTCCTCCAAAGAACCTTTAGCCAAGACACATCCTTGGTCCACAACCGACGAACCTAACGATCCAAGATCTCAATCAGGATCTCCTCATGAGACCAAGAATCCAAAATACCAATATCCTTTATAGGCACAATTTGTGATGGATCACCAATACACTTCCCTAACATAGAAACATGGAACACTGGGTGAATGGAGCTCAAAATAGATGGACACTCCAAATCATACGCAACATAACCAACCCTCCCCAAAATCACATAAGGACCCATATACCTGGGAATGAGATTCCCCTTCTTCTCAAAACGCATCATTCCTTTCAAGGGAGACACCTTCAGGAACACCTTATCCCAAATGTCAAAATCTAACTCTCTTTTCCTCACATCCGTAAAGGACTTTTGGCTACTTTGGGTAGCTTTAAGTCTATCGCGAGTTATCTTCACCTTCTCTATGGCTTGGTGAACCAATTCCGGGCTAAACATCTCTGACTCACCAGCTCAAACTACCCAATAGGAGATTTATATCTCCTACCATACAAGGCTTCAAACAGAGCCATCCCAAAGCTAGAGTGGTAGCTATTATTATAAGCAAACTCCACAAGAGGTAAATGCTCAACCCAACTAAGACCATAGTCAATCACACAAGCAAGAAGTATGTCCTCCAATGTTTGAATAGTCCATTATGCCAGCCCATCTGACTGCAGGTGGAAAGCAACACTCAAACAAACCTTAGCCCCCAAACCTTTCTAAAACGGCCACCAAAAGTGAGATGTAAACTGCATACTATTATCAGAGATGACAAAAATAGGAACCTCGTGCAGCTTCACAATCTTATGAAGATACAACCTTGCATAATGCTCAGTCGAGAAGTTAGTCCTAACTAGCAAAAAGTTAGCCAACTTTGTCATCCTATCCATTATGACCCAAATGGCATCAAATTGATTCCAAGATCGAGAAAGACTAGTAACGAAATCCATATTGATTACTTCCCACTTCCATTCTGGCAACTCAATTTCTTGGTACAATCCTTCAAGCCTCATGTGCTCAATTTTCACTTGCTGACACACCATTAACTTGGCCATAAAATTAGCCACATCCCTCTTCTTATTGTTCTACCAATATATCTCGTTAAGGCAATGATATATTTTTGTCGAACCAGGATAAACAACATAGTGTGACTCATACCTCAACTAAGAGCCTCTCATGCAAACTATCAATGTCGAAAACACATAACCTTTCTTAGTACCACAAAGTACCATCACCACTAATCTCAAAGTCCATTACCTTCTGCCCATCTACATTGTAGTTGATCCTTATCAAGACAAGATCTAACATCTTCTTCTTCTTGATCTCAACACCGAGAGACGATTACACCACTTCCTTCACCAATGCACCACTATTCTTGGAGTCTAAGAGACAAACTCTAATGTTAGCCAAATAGTGAATCTCCTTCACCAACTCTCACTTTTCCTTATCCACATGAGCTCGACTCCCAATAGATAACCTTCTAAGAGTATCAACAACCACGTTAGATTTACCTGGGTGTAGTGAAGAGTCATGTTATAATTCTTAAGAAGATCAAGCTATCTCCTTTTCTTGAGGTTAAGATCTTTCTGAGTAAACAAATATTACAGGCTCTTATGATAAAAAAAGATATCAACATGCACTCTATACAAATAGTGACACCAGATCTTCTACGCAAATACCACAACTAGTAATTCCAAATTATGAGTTGGATAATTTCTCTCATGCACCATCAACTGTCTAGAGGCATAAGCTATTAACTTTCCATGTTGTATCAGAATATAACCAAGCCCCACACGGGATACATCACAGTAGACCACAAACCCATCAGTACCTTCAGGAAAGTTAGGACTGAAGCCAAAGTTAGCTTATCCTTCAGCTTCTCGAAACTTCCTTCACAAGTATCAGACTATAAGAACTTTATCTTTTTCTGAGTCAATTTAGTTAACAGGGAAACTATAGTAAAAAAACTCTCGACAAACCTCTTGTAGTAACCTGCTAAACCCAAGAAGATCCAAATATTTATTGGAGTCATGGCTCTAAGACACTTCTTCACCATTGAAACCTTCTACAGATCTACCATGATCCCCTCACTAGATATGATATGACCTAGAAAAATTACAATGTTCAACCAAAATTCATACTTAAAAATCTTGGCATACAATTATTGCTCTTAAAACTGATCAAACAAATCATCTATCCTTGGAAGAGGATACTTATTCCTTACCGTCACCATATTTAGCTACCGGTAATCAATACATATTTGAGGGAACCATAATTATTACTCATGAATACCACTAGTGCACTCCACAGGGACACAATAGGATGAATGAAACTCTTATATAAAGGATCCTTGAGTTTCACCTTAAGCTTCTTCAACTTAGCTCGAGCTTTCTATACAAAGGAATGGAAATTGAGCGAGTGTCAGGAACAAGATCAATCCCAAACTTAATTTCTCTATCTAGAGAAACACCAGGAAGGTCATCAGGGAAGACCTCAGGAAATTCATTTACCACCGAGATAGAATACAAAGTGGGACACCATCCAAGTTAGAATCTTTAACTCAAACCAGATGATAGAGACACCCCTTGGAGATTAATCTATGTGCTCCAAGATAAGATATGAAGTTCCCTTTAGGAGCTAGGGAACCATCTTCTCACTCAATAACCGGCTCATTAGGGAATTTAAAGACAATCTTATGGGTCTGACAGTCTAGAGAAACATAATGCAAGTGCAACCAATCCATCCCTAATATAACATAAAAATCCACCATATCTGACACTTCTTATAGTGTCACTTCCACTCTTTGCATGGAAGTAATTACCTCAGCAGTACTACCCTTATGAGATGGTGAAGGTGGACTAATATTTCTTTTAGGAGTAGGCTCTCTTGAATTTCTTAGAGTGAAAGTATGATTCCCTATAACATCACCACTACCCCTACCTCGACCCCTTCTTTAGGCTCTGCCTCTTCCCCTACCATTAGTTACTCAATAAACCATTTGATTAACAAAACAAATACAATTTGATTAAGACACTTCCTATCACATTTTCATAGTATTACGATTATAGAAATGGCTAACAACATATCCATAATTGATATTCTACTACTACCGTGTGCTCTAATAGTCACTGAATTAACCTGTCCCTTATACCAAATTTTTCATGGCCCAAAATAAGATCTTGGCCGATACTAAGAAAGTTAAAACTTAAAATCAAGCCTCATCAGTATTCTATATAAAATTGGGTAGAGTTTTCCCTATTTTTGGGCCTAACAAGAAAATTCCTAATCTTAAATCAAAAGCACAACAATACAATATCACAACCGATACAACAACATCACTAATAACACACTAAAACCATCAACAATGCACCAAATAACAATACGAAATCCATCTCAAAAGAATGAGAGGAAGGCAAATAATCCACAAGTCCAAAATAATAAAAGTATACTCAAAATTTTAAAAAGTGACTATGGAGCAACTTTAAGCATTTTCAAGAAATGATCATAACATATAAATAAACTGCTGTCCACATGAATAAATGAAGGGATCACTAGGAATATACCACTTAAGTCCTCTAGCCCACGAAATCCTTACCATTACCTTTGCTTTTGTAAAAATAATAGAGAGGAGTGAGACACTAGCTCAGTGAGTAATAACACTTCATAAAACTATTTTAATAGGGACAAGTAATAATACATTATGAAATAAATGCTTTTTCAGAAAATAGTAACAGTAAATTGTAGCATTTTTTTCATGTAAGTAAGATGAACATAATATTTAGAAATAAACTCAATAAGCATTATATCATATCAAATATTGCATATTTGGGAGGTTTCCAAGAATGAATCATGTAATCAGTATGACTTTCTACTTCAAGAGAAGTTAATAACAGTGGACCTCTCACAATGAAGTCAAATATCATATCAGTAGGTCCCTACTTTAGGAATATCAGTAATAGTATGCTAGTCGGGGCTTTCAGCTAAAAGTGATAAAAGAGTTTAAAAATGAGGTGTAGGTGACTCAAGTCTTAATAATTAAGTAGAGGTGATAATTACTTTATTATGGATTAAGAAAGTATGGTAAGTTTGAGAATAGCTCACAAGTTTTTAAATTTACACTTTGATCTAAATGTTTATCTAATATAAAAGGAAATGGAAAGAAAAAGGTGAGTTACTCTCTTTTCTCATCCATTGTTGTTTTCTCTCTCTTAGCAATTTTTGTTGTTCATTATTTTGACTACTTTATTCATCATCTTTTGCTTCATTACCATCATCTTCTACTTTATTATCATCTTCTACTTTTTTATCATCATCTTCTTCTTTTTATTGTTGACCATTGTTGTTGTTATTGTTACTGCTACTACTGCTATTTGATCAACTTTTAAGGTCAAATTTTGTTATGTACATCACTTACCACTTTGATATTATTCTATAAGAAACTTTGGTATGTCAAATTATGATTTTTAGTTGAATTTGTCATTTGGGTAACTGATATTATGCTATTTTTTCAACAATAAATAGCATGCAAACATGAATACAACATAAGAGCCATCATCTGTTGTGGCAGATAATCCATCTGTTGTAATGGAAGACTCATATGGTGGATTCATGTTTATGGTTCTATAGTGTCGTAACATGAATCAAATAGATGGGTCATCTGTTGCAACATATGATCCATCTATTACACAAATTAGTTATCTATTGCAGTAGAATAAATATTTTCTGTAATAGATTAGTAACCTATCACAATAGAACCTGAATTTGATTCCAACAGATGTGTCATCTATTGCAATAGGATAAATATCTATTACAACAAATTAGTAACCTATTACAATAGAACCTAAACTCAATTCCAACGGATGTGTCATCTGTTACAATAGGTAAGTCATCTATTATAATAGGTTAATTATCTATTGCAACATATCACTCATCTATTGAAATCAGCTTCAAAGGTTCCTTAGTACTATAACATCTATCCCAACAGACACTTCATTTGTTGCAATAGATGCATAGTCTATTGCAATATATGATTCACCTATTACAATAGATAACCCATCTATTAAAATCATCTTTAGGAGCATAACATGAAGCCTAACAGATAAGTAATCTATTGCAAATGATCACTTACCTATTATAACTTATGTTTCACCTGTTACAATAGATTACACATCTGTTGGGATTTATGTTATGACGCCATGAAATCATTATTAACTTTTTTTAACAAATGCCTTTATTTAGGTACCACTAATGGAGAGATCAATAGAAATAGGGGTAGATTGTCATGGACAATATATTAATAAGAGCAATTGATATGTATGGCATTGGAAGAAGGGTAAAATACTAGAGATGATAGATTTGACAGTCCAAAGTGATGTTTCATATGATGATTTTGTAAACTTAATCATCAGCTATTGTGGATTGAATTGTCAATTAGAAGAACTCATCATCACCTACATGTAAAACTCCTTTAAAAAGTAGAGGGTACTTACATGCTTATCTTAGTGATTTATCCAGGTCGGTGTTAAGGGTGTATGTGGTTGAAAAAGACAAGAGAGAATGAGAACCAAAATGTAGATAAAGAACAATAAAAAGACATCTTTTATGATAGGTTGAATGATCTAGACATAAATGTTCCAGATGATGATCAAACAACTACGCTCGTTGATGCGACCAATACGGTTGACAGTTCTTTTTGATTGACACAGCCTGGCGATTGTCAAGATGATGGGACCAACTTTTTCAATGGAATTTCATTCAAGGAAAAGAAAGAAATATCTACTGCTTTGTTTATTTCTTGTTTGAACCAAGATTTCTAAATAATGGAGTGTAATACCCCAGGAAATTTTTCGTTGAAATTTTGTGCGTAAACGTGTTGGGTTCTATCTTATAGAATGAATTATAAATTTTCCGTGCGAATTTTCTTAGATTATGACCCACCATTACGTAGACTATCAAATAAGCTTTCCAACGATATATGTATCATCCAAAACGGACACCCGAGCGACGAGTTGTGAATATTCCGATCGAACCGTGAATAATAGTGAACAGTAAAACTTGCAGGAAAAAGTACTGAGGCCTCGCATATTTTTGCTCCAACTTTAAACGAAAATAACTCCTTGTAAATAATGATCTAGGTGATCTAATATATATCAACGGAAAGCTCTACGAGTCCTCTTTCCAATGAAATTAGTTTCATCCAATTTTTCTATCAGATCAAAAAGTTATGGTCAATCTACTTCAGCCTATCAAAAGCAAATTTTTGGGTCAAATTCAAATGATCATAACTCCTCATACACAATGATCTGGGTGAGATACTATATATTAAAGAAAATATATGACAGTCTTCTTTCTAATGAAATTGGTTTCATCCAATTTGGATATCGGAGTAAAACATTATGGTTGATCTACTTCAGACTATCAAAACAGTTCACCAAAGGACAGATTCGAGAATTATTTGATTTTTAGAGGTGTTTTGGTCATTCCCCCTCACCCAATATCCATCCAAACCCTATATTAAACCCTATTAGAAGCATTATATGTTATGTTTCATCAAATTCCCTCAAAAAAAAAACCCTAAGCTCCTATATCCAACTTCAAGAACCTCCAAAGTTTACCATTAATTCTGCAAATTTATTCAGGATTCCAAGTTCCTAGTTCAAGAACTCTAAGAACCATCATTCAAAGGAACGATTAACATCTCAAAAATGAGTATCGATCTAAAGTTCATCATTCAAGGTATGTAGGATTTTTCAACAAGAACTCTCTTTCGTTCTTGTGCCCAAAAGTAATTTTCTTCACAATGGCATGATTTTTATTTGATATTTATGAATTTGAAGCATGAACCCATATCTTATGATGATTATTATGAAATATTGATGTTTATAATTTTGAAAGATGAATTTACATGTGTGGAGATATAAAGCATGAATCTTGAATGATATTTATCATGATTTTGATATTTGGGTCGTGAATCCCCATTGAAAATTATGTTTTTTGTGAGAAAGTGTGTGTTATAAGCACGTTGATGTTGAATATTTGAGATATTTTGAATGATTTGACCTTTTGGTCTTAATGGAGTTGTTTTGAACTCGAGTGTGAAAGAAATCCTCAACGTGGTTGATTTTGATAGATGGGAAGCATGATGGCTTCTGATGTATTTTTATATATTACTGAAATTATTTTGTTATGGATTGTCTTTGAAATGATCTAAGCTAAGTCCGGGAGAAATCTTTAGCACCGAGTGGGAGGTATAAAGAGACCTTACTTTCCTAGAACTACGTGCCCCCGTAGGAGTGAGCTTGAGGCTGATTTATATAGTGATCACTAGTTTGTGTAGATTTGATATCGATAGTCCTACTCTGATGGCAAGGATAGGACGGCTCTCCCCAGTGTGGGTTGTACATTGGACTCCATATAGCTCACATGGTTTATGTCGGTTATAGGATCTCCCAGTGTGTGTGTGTTTCTTTGTGTCTATGGTGAATGGTGAAGTGATTTGAAAGTGGAATTGTGAAAGTTATTTTTTCAAAAGATTAAAATGATATTTACATTATGTGAATTGATATTCTTGATGAACAGAAAGTGATTGACAAATTATATGATGACTCACATGTGTTATTATACTTATTTCATCCTCTCATAATTATGATGATTTTATTCGGGCTATATGAGTCTTTCATACACCCTACATATTTCTGATAAATATTTATGATGATGATATTTGTACAACTGCATACACCCCCATATACTCGGTTCCTTTTCATGGTACTGACCCACATCTTTGGATGTGGGCTGTATTTTCTCGGAATATAGATTTAGGTGCTCAGTTCCAGGTTCGACAGTGGTTCTTCGGGCACACTGTTCTATATCCTCTATTGTGGTGAGTCCTCATGTTCCAAGGATATGATGTTTGATGTTGGTTTCATGGAATTATTTAAATTTTATAACTGAGTATGAGTTAGTTGGGGAATGTCTCAATGGCTCACTGGTTTTATTGATTTTCTTAGAGGCTTGTTAGACCAGTATAGATGTTGGGAGTTGACTAATAAGTCATATTTTGTTATCTTTTTGAAATTCTTTTATTCTTGGATGATGATTACTTTGTTGATATTTGAGGGTTATTTATGCAAACCCCATTGATTTGTGTGTAACTGAATGAATATGGCTCAAAGGGTTAGCTTGGGGCTACTCATAGCCTCAAGCATGGTGTGATGCTTTGGGACCTATTTTTTGGGGCGTTACAAACTTGGTATCAAAGCCTAAGGTTTTAAGGTGTCCTAGAGAGTCTGACAAGCCGCGTTAAGTAAAGTCTTGATCATCAGTGTGTAGTGCGCCACATCTATGAGAAAGAGGCTACAAGACATTTTACAAAAAAGTGTGGTTCTTTCTTTTAGAAGTCTATCGTGCTTAAAGTGTGTCTCTATGCTATTGATTCGTGCTCTCCTCTTTCATAAATATGCCTCTACGTCGAGCGAGAAGAAATAATATTGGTCAACAACCTCAACCCGCTGACCCATTGAATGAAAACGTGTCTTATACTGAATTTTGGGCAGCTTTTCAGGTGCTGGCCCAAGCTTTTACTGTAAATATTTAGGCCAAATTAGCCCTAGCTCCACAGTAGCAGAGAGGTGATTCATCTGCTACCAGGATCCGTGACTTCATGCAGATGAATCTGCCGGAATTTTATGGGTCCAATTCTAATGAGGATCCACGGTAGTTTTTAGAGAAGGTGCGGAAGATTACTCAGGTGATACATGTATCTGAGGAACATAGTGTGGAGTTGGCTGTGTATAGGTTAAAAGACCTTACTTATGACTGGGTTGTTTCTTGGAGAAAAGTTAGAGGTGAGGGAGCTTTCCCTACAACTTGGCAAGAGTTCCAAGATGTATTCCTGGATAAGTTTTTCCCTTTGGAGATGAGAGAGTCGAAGGTGGAAGAGTTTATGAACCTGCGATAGGGCTCTATGATAGTTAGGGAGTACTGTATAAAGTTCAATCAGTTGTCCAAGTATGCTCCGGACTTAGTGGCTGATAATCGGGTTAGTATGAGTAAGTTTGTGACTGGAGTGTCTAGTTATGTGGTTAAGAAGTATAGGTCTGCAATGCTGAATATTGAGATGAATATTTCTAGGCTGATGACTCATGCCCAATAGATAGAGGCAGACAAGATTAAGGAGAGAGATAGAATGAGAGGGAATAAGAGAGCTAGGTCTGAGCACCACGAACAGGGTCAGACTAGATCGCAGGGAGGGAGTCACCCTCAGTATCAGGATTGTTCGTCTATGCCAGCACCGTCGTCTTCTAGTGCTCCCATTCCTAGAGGTAGGCAGGAGAAAGGTAGCAGGTCATATGCATCCAGGTCCCAGTACAATGCTGGAAGTAAGCCAAATCATCCCTTATGTCCTAAGTGTGGTAGGGCTCATTCACGTGAGTGTTGAGGTGAGAAGAGGGGTTGTTTTCGGTGTGGTGACATGGGTCACAGAGTTAGACATTGTCCACAGGATGGAAAAGGGCATCGTGACTATCGCACTCAGACCCAGACTCAGACTATTAGTGCTCCAGTTCCAGCGACTCACCCAGCCCCAGCTCAGGGCACCTCTTCTAGAAATGCTGGCGGGCAGTGCCAGAATAGATTCTATACTTTACCGTCCTACCAGGAACAGGAGGACTCTCCCGATGTTGTTACTGGTATGCTTCATATATTTCAGTTTAATGTGTATGCTTTGTTGGATCCTGGATCCAGTTTCTCATATATTACACCTTTGATTGTTGTGAATTTTGAAATGAGTCCTGAGATTATTCCTGAGCCTATCCTAGTTTCTACCATAGTGGGTGATTCGATTGATACCCAAAAAGTGTATAAAAAATGTCCTGTTGCCGTTCTTCATAGAGTCTTGTTGGCTGATCTGATTGAGTTAGACATGGTAGATTTTGATGTGATTATGGGTATGGACTGGCTGTATTCTTCTTATGCCTCTATTGATTGTTGAACCCGAGTAGTCAAGTTTCATTTTCTGGGTGCATCCGTGTTTGAGTGGTCTGGAAATTCTGTGTCACCCAAGAGTCATTTTATCTCTTACCTCAAAGCTAGAAAGCTTATTTCCAAGGGGTGTATTTACCATTTGGTAAGAGTCAAAGACACTATGTCTAAGACTCCAACTCTCAAGTCTGTTAGCATCATCAATGATTTTTCTAATATCTTTTTGGACGATCTCCCAATGATATCTCCTGATAGAGAGATAGAGTTTGGGAGTGATCTTCTTCCCAATACTTAGCCCATTTCTATTCCTCCTTATTGTATGGCCCCTACAGAACTTAAGGAGTTGAAAGAGCATCTCAAAAATCTACTAGATAAGGGTTTCATAAGGCCTAGTGTTTCTTCTTGGAGTGCTCCTGTGTTGTTTGTGAGAAAGAAAGATGGCTCTTTGCATATGTGCATTGATTACCGCCAACTGAATAAAGTCACCGTAAAAAATAAGTACCCCCTTCCAAGAATAGATGATTTTTTTGACCAATTGCAAGGTGCAAGTTATTTCTCAAAGATAGACCTTCGTTTCGGCTATCATCAACTCAAAGTTAGGGAGTGTAACATCCTGAAAACCATTTTTCAAACTCGTTATGGCCATTTTGAGTTTTTGGTTATGTCTTTCGGGTTAACTAATGCCCCAACAACTTTCATGGACCTCATGAATCGAGTGTTCAGACCATATCTGGATATGTTTATTGTAGTGTTCATCAATGATATACTGGTGTACTCCTATAGTAAGGATGAATATTTTGATCATCTCCGAACTGTCTTGCAAACCCTTAGAGATGACTAGTTGTTTGCCCAGTTCAGTAAGTGTGAGTTTTGGCTAAGGTCAGTTGCTTTTCTGGGTTATATCATTTCTTTCGAGAGTATTAGAGTTGATCCCCAAGATGTATTCATCCTGGTGCCACCAAGATGTATCAAGACTTGTGGGAAATCTATTGGTGGAGTGGCATGAAGAAAGATATATTAGCGTTTGTAGCTAAGTGTGAAACATGCTAACAGGTTAAGGTTGAACACCAAAGACCTGGTGGTATGATGCAAGAGTTTAGTATTCCCACCTGGAAGTGGGAAGAGATAAATATGGACTTCATGATTGATTTACCTCCTTCCCAACGCCATCATGATTCCCTTTGGGTTGTGGTTGATAGCTTGACTAAGTCTGCTCATTTCTTGCCTGTTCATACTTCATATGCTAGATTGTATATCCGAGGGCTAGTTAGACTGCATGGAGTTCCCTTGTCTATCATTTCAGATAGGGGTACTCAGTTCACTTCGCAATTTTGGAAAGCTTTTCAGAAGGGTCTTGGTACCCAAGTGCTTTTGAGTTCTGATTTTTATCCGCAGACCGATGGTCAGGCTGAGCGGACCATCCAGACCTTAGAGGATATGTTGAGATCTTGTGCACTTGACTTTAAGAGAAGTTGGGATGATCACTTACCGTTGATAGAGTTTGCTTACAATAATTGTTTCCACTCTAGTATTGGCATGGCTCCATTTGAAGCCTTATATGGGAGGAAGTATAGATCACCCATAGGTTGGTTCGGGGTGGGTGAAGTGGCTGTGAGTGGTCCTGATTTGGTATTTGAGGCTATGGAAAAAGTTAAGTTGATTAGGGAAAGGTAGAAAACTGCATAGAGTCGTCAGAAGTCATATGCGGATATTAGAAGGAGAGACCTTGAGTTTGAAGTTGGTGACCTAGTGTATCAGAAAATTTCACCCATGAGGGTGGTGAAGAGATTCGAAAGAAAGGGAAGCTTAGTCCCTGTTATGTTGGTCCTTACAAAATTCTTAGCCGTGTTGGTAAGGTAGCTTATGTGGTCAAGTTTCCTTCCGAGTTGTCCCCTGTTCATCCAATATTCCATGTCCCCATGCTTAGAAAGCATATTAGCGATGCTGTGGTGGTAGATTCTTCTGTGAGTGCTGGCATTCAAGAAAATCTTTCTTTTGATGAGATTCCTATTGAGATTCTTGATTTCAGTGTCCGAAGACTAAGGAACAAAGAAGTTCCCTTGGTCAAGGTGTTGAGGCGAAACCAATCTGTTGAGGGTGCAACTTGGGAAGCTGAGGCGGATATGCAATCCAAGTACCCGCACCTATTTTTTGTGAACTCTGATCAAGATGAAGGTACCGTTCTTTCCTAAATCATGCACTTTTGATAAAAGTTGCAGCAGTTCAGTTGTCATTTATTATGTGTTCAGCTGTAGTTTCTTGAATTTATGCATTCTATGGTGTTGATGAGTCTAACGAATGATTTCAGCTGTATGCTCTATTCCCTATCTAATCTTGGCATGTCTAGCGTCATTTGAGGATGAATGTTTCCAGGGGGGATGATGTAATACCCCGGGAAATTTTTCGTTGAAATTTTGTGCGTAAACGTGTTGGGTTCTATCTTTTAGAATGAATTATAAATTTTTCGTGTGGAATGTCTTAGATTATGACCCACCATTACGTAGAGTATCTAATAAGATTTCCAACAATATGTGGATCATCCAAAACAGACACCCGAGCGATGAGTTATGAACATTCCGATCGAATCGTGAATAGTAGTGAAGAGTAAAATGTGCAGGAAAAAATACTGAGGCCTGGCATATTTTTGCTCCAAATTTAAATGAACATAACTCCTTGTACATAATGATTTGGGTGATCTACTATATATCAACGAAAAGCTGTGCGAGTCCTCTTTCCAATGAAATTGGTTTCATCCAATTTGTCTATTGGAGCAAAAAGTTATGGTTGATCTACTTCAGCTTATCAAAAGAAAATTTTTGGGTCAAATTCAAACAATCATAACTCCTCGTACACGATGATCTGGGTGAGATACTATATATCAACAAAAATATATGAGAGTCCTCTTTCTAACGAAATTAGTTTCATCCAATTTGGATATCGGAGTAAAACGTTATGGTTGATCTACTTCAGACTATCAAAAACAGTCCACCAAAGGATAGATTCGAGAATTATTTGATTTTTAGGGGTGTTTTGGTCATCCCCCCTCACCCAAAATCCGTCCAAACCCTATATTAAAGCCTATTAGAAGCATTATGTGTTATATTTTATCAAATTCCCTCAAAAAGAAAACCCTAAGCTCCTACATCCAACTTTAAGAACCTCAAAAGTTTACCATTAATTCTGCTAATTTATTTAAGATTCCAAGTTCCTAGTTCAAGAACTCGAAGAACCATCATTCAAAGGCATGATTCACATCTCAAAAATGAGTATCGATCTAAAGTTTATCATTCAAGGTATATGGGGTTTTTCAACAAGAACTCTCTTTCGTTCTTGTGCCCAAAAGTAATTTTCTTTACAAAGGCATGATTTTTATTTGATTTTTATGATTTTGAAGCATGAACCCATACCTTATGATGATTATTATGAAATCTTGATGTTTATGATTTTGAATTATGAATTTACATGTGTGGAGATATAAAGCATGAATCTTGAATGATATTTATCATGATTTTGATATTTGGGTCTTGAATTCCCATTGAAAATTGTTTTTTTTTTGAGAAAGTGTGTGTTATAAGCAAGTTATTGTTGAATATTTGAGATATTTTAAATGATTTGACCTTTTGGTCTTAATGGAGTTGTTTTGAACTCGAGTGTGAAAGAAATCCACAACGTGGTTGATTTTGATAGATGGGAAGCATGATGGCTCCCGATGTATATATATATATTACTGAAATTGTTTTGTTGTGGATTGTCTTTGAAATGATATGAGCTAAGTCCGGGAGAATATTTTAGCACCGAGTGGGAGTTAAAAAATGACCTTACTTCCCTAAAACTACGTGCCCTCGTAGGAGTGATCCTGAGGCTGATTTATATAGTGATCACTAGTTTGTGTGGATTTGATATCGATAGTCCTACTCCGATGGAAAGGATAGGATGACTCTCCCCAATGTGGGTTGTACGTTGGACTCCATGTAGCTCACATGGTTTATGTCAGTTATAGGATCTCCCAGTGTGTGTGTGTTTCCTTGTGTCTATGGTGAATGGTGAAGTGATTTGAAAGTGGAATTGTGAAAGTTATTCTTTCGAAAGATTTAAATGATATTTACATTATGAGAATTGATATTCTTGATGAACTGAAAGTGATTGACAAATTAGATGATGACTCACATGTGTTATTGTACTTATTTCATCCTCTCATGATTATGATAATTTTCTTCGGGCTATGTGAGTCTTTCATACATCCTGCATATTTCTTATAAATATTTATGATGATGATGTTTATATAACTATATACACCCACGTATACTCGGTTCCTTTCCATGGTACTGACCTACATCTTCGGATGTGGGCTGCATTTTATCGGAATATAGGTTTAGGTGCTCAGTTCCAGATTCGACAGTGATTCTTCGGGCACGCTGTTCTACATCCTTTGTTGTGGTGAGTCCTCATGTTCCGAGGACTTGATGTCTGATGTTGGTTTCACGGAATCGTTTACATTTGATAACTGAGTGTAAGTCAGTTGGGGAATGTCTCAATGGCTCGCTGGTTTTATTGATTCTCTTAGTATAGATGTTGGGAGTTGACTAATAAGTCGTATTTTGTTATCTTTCTGAAATTCTTTTATTCTTGGATGATGATTACTTTATTGATATTTGAGGGTTATTTATGGAAACCCCATTGATTTATGTTGAACCGAATGAAAATGGCTCAAAGGGTTAGCTTGGGGCTACTCATAGCCTCAAGCACCATGTGACGCTCCGGGACCCATTTTGCGGGGCGTTACATGAAGGTGATTAATTTGAGCAAAGTCTTTTGCTAAAAATGTGCTAATCCAAACTGCAAGTGGTGGTTGAGAGTGGTGAACTACTTAGGTTCTGATAGATTCATCATTCATAAACATGAAAATTATAACACATGTGTTTTGGAGAATATCTCGGGCCAAAATCCTCATGCCACGACAAAGTTCCTCGGTGAATATTTCAAGAATATATTCCTCGATGGCAAAGTCCTTTCTACAAGGGCCATGGCCAATCAACTCCTTATGAAATTGGGTGTCCTGGTCAGTTATTGGAATATATATATGGACATGGGGATTGCCAAGGACTTGTTTAGAGGGACACAAGAGCATGGGTATGTAGTCCTTGATGCCTACCATTACATGCTTGAGTCCACAAATCTCGTAGTAAGACGTCATTGCATATTGATGCAAATAGAAGGTTTAAGTACTTTTTTTGTATCCTATGGTGCTTGGATTCAAGGTTTTCAACATTTGAGAAAAGGCATAGCCGTCGACGGTACCTTCTTGAGGAACAGGCATAATGGAGTTCTACTAGTGACGGTGAAATAGGATGCGGACAATTATATCTTTCCTGTAGTTTTTTGTATAGTGGACATGGAATGTGATGCCTCTTATGGATTTTTTTTAAACAACTGCAAATCTGCATTGAAGATACCAAAGATTCATATTTTATTTTGGATAGGCATCCAAGTATTCCAAAGATGGGTTCAATTTTCTTCACTTCAGCTTATTTCGGTTGTTGCATCAGTCATCTTAGAGAAAACATTCGGACCAAATTTCACAATGAAAGAGTCGTGACCCTTTTTTATAGAGAATCTAAAACATATAGTAGAGAAGAATTTTTAGACCATTTCAATCAAATAGAAGATATGCATCCAAAGACAATAGAACATCTCATACGTGTCAGTTTTGAGAGATGGAGCCGGGCATTCTGTCTGGCAAATAGGTACATTCTTATTAATTTAATGTCTTAATTAAGTTACAAGTTTAGTTTAATATCATACTAAGTTATTCTTTTGTATAGTTACAATATTATGATGTCAAACATAGCTGAATCAATGAATTCATTATTTAGTGATGAAGGAGAATTTCCCATCAAGGCTCTGTTTGAAATAATAAACAGGAAGTATGGCATATTTTTAAATGAAAAGCATGCGGAGTTTAAGGATGCAGAAACCCCATTTGTTCTAGAAGTGGATAAAATAATATCAACAAACATTAGTCCAGGGAATAGGTTATTATCTCATCAAATAGCATATTAAAAGTTCAGTATCAATGATCAGGGTGATATTGCCACGGTCGATCTTCAAACAAGATCTTGTATGTGTAGAGTCTTTGACTTGGAAAAAATACTCTATCCACATGCTATGGCAGTGATTTGAGCTCAATATGGTGCAAAATATGGAACTAAAATTTATGAGTACTCTACTCCATATTATTCAGTGTAAAAATATACAATTACATATAGTGGGCATATTACTCCGGTTCCTCCTGAAGAATCTTGGGTTGTTCCTGTAGAGCTTTTGGGGAGATTAATAACTCCTCCATATATTGATCCAAGCACTGTCAAATCAAGAAGAAGGCTAGTAAGAGGAGGAGTGGAGTTGGAGAATCATTTCTATCAAGAAGAAACAAATGTTCCGTATGTAAGAGTGACGGACACAAAAGAACTATGTACCTGGATCATAATCCACCATGATCGTTGTAATTGCAAAAACTTGTGTTATTGTTTGTTGTGGAATTTTATGTATTTAAATTATTATTGTGAACATAAATGTTATCATTTATTATATATAAAATTTCTTTTTAATAACTTATGCATCAATAAAAAAAGGCAAAACATGAACTAAATACAACAGACCACAAAATTATTTTCAGCATATTACCCATTTGTTGTAACAGATAGACATTAGTTGGAAGAAGATAATACAGTTCATCAAACTAAAATGTTTTCCTCTAACAAATGACAAATCTATCACAATAGATGAATAATCTATTGACAGAAACCCAACCGATGACCAATCTGTTCCAACATATGGTCCATATGTTGAAAGAACTCAAAAGCCAAAATTGATATTGCTACAGGATTCAAAATTGCTCCTTATCTATAATCGTCGGCATGTTAACATGTATGTTTAGAGGAAGAAATAGACATAATGAAAATTGAATAAGAATTAAAACGCAAAAGTTTCCTAAAAATAAATTTTCATTAAACGAAAAATAAAATACATTAGGTATAGATCTAATATAGAAAAATTAAAATACATACGTTAAAGAATAAACACACTCTAATTATTATTATTATTATTATCATCATCATCACCATCATCATTATTTCCAGCTGACCAATCAACTGGAAGATGCATGGCCCTCATAAGCCTCTGCATCTCTCTAAACTTCCTTGCTGTCACGGTAATCAATTCCCTCAGCAGGTTGTTAACCTACTTCTAAAGTTCCACATGATGTCGGAAAAAATAGAATTGACCCAAACAGGATCAACTATATTTATAACACACATGAATTGACAAAAAATGCAAACACAAAAGTAAAGAAAAGAGTCTGAATATAATACAACATATACTACAAATTGGTTGATTTACACAAAAAAACTTACCTCAATGAGAAAGGAATATTCTTTTTGAATAGAAGTAGTTAAAGATGTAATACAAAAGAGAAAATGAAAAAAATAAATAAAAAAGGATTATAATGAAGATTAAGGCGGGACCTATTTATTGAGGATTGAATCTGAAAGCGTTAGGAAAAAAGGCTTGACTTTTCAGCTCCATTGTATTAATTACATTCAAACTGATGGCTTTTTGTTTTTTGTGAAAAGTCGTGACTTTTTTTTTTACATTCTAACTTCTCACCTTTTCAAAATGGTTTGAGATTTAATAACAACTATTATTATTGAGCTGTTGCGACAGATCATCCATCTGGCACAACAGATAACCCACTGTCATAACAGATGGTCTATATGTGCAACAGATGAGACATCTATTGCAATATATGGATATTTTTGCTACAGAAGGACTATCTATTGGAGGAGATAATTTGATTTCTTCTAACAACTAATTCATTAGTTGCAATAGATAGGGAATTTGATTCATTAGCTATTTTGAATGTGTTAGACAAAAAGTCATGTCTGTTCACCTCTTTTTTAATAGTCATTACATGCGAGAAGATGAATAAACACTGTCTAACATTGATGGGGTAGAAAGAATAAGGTGGGTACAGATGAATGTATCCACTTCTATTCATGAGAGTTATGCATTATTGATCATGTTATCGTGACAAACACATATAAAGTACAATGATCTTGTGAATTCAATTATTTCCGATTAGACATTGATCCTTCAAATAAGATCCTGTATTTTACAGTTTTATTTGGTAGGTGCAAACTAATAAGGCCAAAGGTTTCCAAGACGGTGGTGTTGATACCTTGTTAAAATTTAATGATGGTTTTACTCATGTTTATGTGTCAATTTTGGAGAACAATATAAGTTTTTGGTGGTAGTGTAAATGTCCAATAGTGATTGGACCAATTTTAGTGGTGCAACGGACTTTTGAAAGGCGTCCGAAGCCTCGTACTACAGCAAACAAGAATAAAAAACCAATAGAAATTCCCCTTATTCAAAATTATATGGATAGGTTACTCGAGGAGTCTATTATACAGTAGTAGGTACTTGGGAGAATACCTATTCAGGAAAGTGGAGGTGGAAAAGACCATATATTATCTCAGACCTTGTTTGAGAGGAAACACAGGGAAACAAGTAAGGAACTTCTAGAAAATCTGGCCAATGAAATTGACTTTAAAGATGAAAAAACTGAATGAGCTGCAAATGTGAAAGTGTATCCAAATATTAAAATTCGTTAGTCATTCTTGAAAAATAAAAATATTGAAGAGGACTGGAGCTGGGACACTTTGCTAGGAACTGCGACTAGCAAGCATGGTATTAGTGAAGACCCACAAAAAGAAGGATTAGAATACTAAGGAAGAAGCTTGGTGAGAACAGTGGATTGGTAAGACTTTCAGTCACGAATAAAACCTAAACCAATAACTCCAGAAGTAAAAATAAGGGAAGCCAAGGCGTCAATTTCTGAAGTCTAACTTGTATCCCATGCCTTCTGTTTGTGGTTTTGATAAGGTCAATGGTAGTAGAAATAAAAAGGTATGAAGTTGGGTATAAATCCAATGCCTTGTTGTTTCCACTACCTTTGACCTGACCAAAACCACAAGAGGAAGGCTTGAGATGCAAGTTTAAATTCAGAAATCACCACCTTGGCTTGATCCCTTATTTTTACTTTAGGATTTGTTGGCTCAGTTTTCAATCCTAACCGACAATCTTACCACCATAGGTGCTTGCAAATATGCAACCTTAGAGTTTTGGTCCTGCATTTATGGGTCTTCATTCAGGCCAAGCTAGCTAGTTACAGTCCCCTAATGAAGTGCACAACTCTAGTCCACTTCAGCATTCTTCTTCTCAAAATGGACTGATGGATTTTTATTTTTGGATACACTTTCACATTTGCAGGTCATTCAATTTTTTCATTTTTCATGTCAATTTCATCAGCAAGTTTCGCTACACTTTTCTTCTTAACGTTTGTTTCTTCTTAAATAAGGTATTAGTTGATATATGGTCTTCTCTACCTCCCCCTTCACGCATATGTATTCTTCCAATCACCTTCTGCTGTATAATAGTCTCCTAGAGCAATCAATAACTATATTCATTTTCATTCTTATTTGCAGAAGTGTAAGGCTTCAGAGGCCAAGTCTATTGAACCCTTAAAATCAGTCCAATTACTATTTGAATATTTACACTGCCACTAAAAACTTGAGCCCTTCTTTAAACTTGACACATAAATATTAGAAAAATCTTTATTAAACCATAACAAGGTATCAACACCACCTACTTGGTCCCTCATCCTTACCAATTCAAACCTAATAAGCTTAACTCTAATATGCAATATCTTATTGGAAATATTAATGCCTAATAGGATACGAACCAACATTCACAAAATCAATGTATTGCATGTGTTTTTTCATAATAGGTTGATCAATAATACATACCTCCCACATATGTAGTGGTTCCATCTACAAGCAGCCTATTCCTCAGGACCCATCTTTACTCTAGCCTTTAATGCTGGTGGGGCAAAATTTTATCTAGTTTCACTTTTTTTTATCTACAAATAAGAGAAAAACATTTGATGTTAAACAACCAAAGAAAAAAAGAACATTACAAAAAGGTAACAAAAAACTGAATGAATCAACCATCTGATGCAACAAATTCGCTATCTGTTCAATAGATGAGTCATTCGTTGTAATAGGTAATGCATTTGTGGAAACAGATGGATGATATGTTGCAACAGATGGGTCATATGTTGGAATAAATCAAACCAGGCTTGCTACTAGTTTGACTTCTTCCCACAGTTGCTCCATCTATTATAACAACTGATTCATCAGTTGTAACAGTTGAGGAAACTGTTGCAACACCACCAACAACATTAACAACAACATCAACAACAAAGAAACAACACCATATGTTCCAACACCACCAACAATACAAACACCACATGTTCCAATAACATCAACACCCATTTCTCAATAAATAAAAAACTAGTAATGGGTAAATCAACAATAACAATAGATGTAAAAATCTAATTTAAATAACATACAAAGATGAAGATGAGAAGAAAAGAGCAATAGTGAACCATACCTGCAATGTAAAAAAAGCAAAGGGATCAAAACACCCATTTTAGTCGAGCAAATTTATTAGGGGGATTGGTTGATATCCGAAAGGATCCTCATGCGAAAGAGGAGAGAAAAAAGAGGAAAAAGGAGATAGTTGTGATTACCCTAAACAGAAGAGAAAGAGAATTCTGAATCTAAATAAAGAAGAGAGATGATTTGAGTTAATTTATAGCTGAAGGAGAGAATTCTAAAGATGAGTTTAAAATATTCATTAATAACTTTTGAGGGGTATGAGGATATGGTGACATTGAAAAGTAAAGATAAGACTACTCAAGGAGGAGATTTTTGAGTTATCCAAGTAATATTTTTTACCGCCTTAGTATTTTATCTTTTTTTATCTCAGACAGGAAATTAGGAAATTACTTTACAAAAGATCATAAAACATATAAGTAATCTGTTGCAACAGATGACAATTTCTATTTGAAAATTTCCAATGGCTCAGTAATCTATTACAATATGATAATTTCTATTTGAAAATTTCTAATGGTACAATCATTTGTCGCAACAGATGGCAGCACCTATTTGATAATTTATAATATATAGTTAAATTATTGCAATAGATGACTTAATATATTTAATAAATTCCAACATATAAGTCATCTGTTATAACTTATGGAAACACCCATTTGACAATTTACAATAGGTAGTTAATTTGTAGCAATAGATGGTTTAATCTATTTGATAAATTTTAATAGATAAATCATTTGTTGCAACAGGTTGACCATTTGTTTTTATTCAATTTCAATTGAGTTAATATGTTCAACTACAACTTTAATTAATGTAGTTACAACTAAGGATGAGTTGATGGGTCAACTACAACTTCAATTGAATCTTTACAATTTCAAGATGTTGGTATTGTATTTATCACAACCTAAGTCATCGATCGATCACTTCGAGTTGAAAAGATTCTTATTAACTCATTATCAAGATAATATCTAAATTGATTTATCTAGAACTAGGGGTTAGTTCATGGGGTCAACTACAACTTTAACTAAGTCTTTGGCAATTGCATGATGTTGGTATTGCATTCCTCCTGACCTGAGTCGTCGATCGATCACTCTGAGTTGAAATAATTCTTATTAAATTAATTAATTATCAAGGTAATACCTAAATTTATTTAGCTATAACTAGGAGTGAGTTCATAAGGTCAACTACAACTTCAATTGAGTCTTTGACAATTGCATGATATTGGTATTGCGTTTCTCCTGACCTGAGTCATTTATCGATCACTACGATTTTAAACAATTCTTATTAACTCATTATCAAGATAATACCTAAATTTATTTAGCTAGAACAAGGGGTGAGTTAATGGGGTAAACTACAACTTTAATTGAGTCTTTGACAATTGCATGATGTTGGTAATGCATTCCTCTCGACATGAATCATTGATTGATCACTACAAGTTGAAATGATTCTTACTAACTCATTATCAATCTAATACGTAAATTGATTTAGCTATTACTAAGGGTGATCCCATAGGGTCAAATACAACTTTAATTGAGTCTTTGGTAATTGCATGATGTTGGTATTGCATTCCACCCAACTTGAATCATCAATTATCACTCCGAGTTGAAATGATTATTACAAATTCATTATAATTCTAATACCTAAATTGATTTAGATAGAACTAGGGGTGAGTTCATGGGGTCGACTACAACTTTAATTGAGTCTTTGGCAATTGTACGATGTTGGTATTGCGTTCCTCCCGACCTGAGTTTTCGATCGATCACATATAATTGAAATGATTCTTATTACCTCATTATCAATCTAATACCTAATTTTATTTAGCTAGAACTAGCAGTGAGGTCATGGGTTCAACTATAACTTCAATTGAGTCTTTGGGATTACATGATGTTGGTATTGCGTTCCTCTCAATCTGATTCGTTGATCGATCACTCTAAGTTGAAACAATTCTTGTTAACTTAAATAATTATCAATTTAATACTTAAATTTATTTATCTAGAACTAGGGGTGAGTTTATGGGGTCAACTACAACTTCAATTGAGCCTTTGGAAATTACGTAATGTTGGTATTGCGTTTCTCCGAACCTGAGTCATCGATCGATCACTCTGAGTTGAAATAATTCTTATTACTTCATTATTAAGATAATACGTAAATTGATTTTTATAGAACTAGGGGTGCGTTCATGGGGTCAACTACAACTTTAATTGAGTCTTTGGCAATTACATGCTGTATATATTGCATTCCTCCCGATCTGAGTCGTCGATCGATCACTCTGAGTTGAAAAGATTCTTATTATTTCATTATCAAGATAATACCTATAATTCACTAGTTTTTGAGTTGAACTTAATACACTTTATTATGATGAGAAGGTAAAAAATTATGTACATCTTTTAACATTTAAAAAAATAATTAAGATCAATTCGGACCAAATTAACATTTTCAAAACATGTCATTCTTTTCCCAAATACAAATCAAACCATACAAATCATCCATTTGTGGGGAAAACATTTCATCATTTCAAATCTCGAGTTCTCGCTCTTTTTTTTCTCTCTCAATAATATAGACAACAACTACCCAACAAATTGCTCAACCCTTCATAGTAGATCAACTTTCTTCTCATTTCCGACCACATAGGTATTATTTTTTACTTCATTATTGCTTATATCCATTGTTTTCTCTATCTTCAGAGGTAAAATAGTTCGAGAAGAGTTCTATATTTGTTATTTTTTTCTAAAAATTAGAGATTTCAAGTTAGTGATGAAAAAGAAGACTGTTAGTTGTATTATCTTCAAGAATGGGTTTACAATTTTGAGTTTTGATGGTAAAATCATAGAAAGAACCCATGAAAACCCTAGTTTTTATCGCAGTGTTCTATTAAATGTCGTGGCATTGGTAGTGGTGACTATTGGTGGTGGTGGTGGTGGCATTGGTGGTGTTTTTGGGATGGCTATTAGTAGTGGTGTTGGTGGCATTGGTTGTGGTGTCAGTATTGGTGGTGTTTGTAATGAATTTTTTAAAATTTATACATACATCAATTATAATGTAATTTTTGTTTTTCTATTTTTTTTGTAGGTAAAATATGTCTCCCAAAATAAAACAAAGTGAAAGTGGATCAACTTCTAACCACCTAACAAAAAATGCTACAGTACATAGGGATTCGGAAGAGCTTCCTGAACAATCTTAGCCAGGGAATAGTGAAGCTAAGGAAATATATAAAAATGACATTGAGGGAGATGGATAAGGTTTTGTAGACTGTGATGAGGAAAATGAAAGTAGAGAGGAAGAAGAAGAAGATAAACAAGAAGAGGAGGAAGTAGAAAGTGATAAAAAGGATGATCATCAACATGATGATAATACATCAACAATGGGGCATGGATTGAGATCGAAATCCTAACATGAGGCTATTAAAACTATTAGTATTGATAGGTTTAAAGTTGCAATGATGATAGATGACCTTGT
The DNA here is from genome assembly GCF_002878395.1 of Capsicum annuum. Lineage (NCBI taxonomy): Eukaryota > Viridiplantae > Streptophyta > Magnoliopsida > Solanales > Solanaceae > Capsicum > Capsicum annuum. Next base: position 43,925,496 of record NC_061117.1, read on the forward strand.
AGAGCTAACTGGTGATATTGTACCTAAATGTCAGTTGGGGAAACCTTTTGATGAATATCGGAAAACTATGAAGAATGAAAACATAGACGAACTTTTTAAGAAGAGCTGCTTTGGACACTTTCTTAAGCTGCCTGAGGACCACACTTCCCGTTTCCAAATGAGCATGGTATATGGTCTTCTCAAGAGCAGGATTAAGTACATGAGGATGATGAATATTCAAAGGAGGGGGAAAAAAGATGGATGAAATCTGGATCAACTACTATGGAATGCCTATTTGTTTTGGCTTAAAAGAGTTTGCCATATTAATGGGCTTGAGTTGCAATCGTCTAGAAGAACCTCTCACCAATGAAACACCATGTAAAAGGTCCAAGGCAAACAGGACAATCAAACCACTACCATCAAATAGAAAAAAGGCATTGTCATAGCGACCACCGAACAAAACTAACAAACTCAAGGAAAAAATAGATGGATTGTTGGACATTGCTGGATATGGGTACAAATCCAATAAGTTGATAGAACATCTCAAGGATAACACCATATCAAAGATGTCCAAGGAGTAATTGTTCTTAGTTTGGTTTTCCCATTCCATTATATTGGCAAGAGACATCTACAAAGTCATAGAAAATGATTTGTTGAAGCTTACTGAGGATTTTGAGAAATTTTATAATTATCCCTGGGGATATGACAACTACTACTTGACTATCAAATATTTACTGACAATGCTATCCCCTAAGGTGATCATATTATACATCTTTCCTTGGGCTTTCATGGTAAATTTAATCACTATTTGTTTACTCATCCATTAAGTTATATCAAATAATTATTTGCTTGCCTCTTGTTTGCATTTTTAAGGATTTCGCATTTGAAGCCATTCCTCACCTCCGAAAGCAAGTCAAGGATTACCTGGATGAGGTTTTTCATTAAAAGATACTTAGGTGGTTGGCTGCTAAGAGAAACATAAGAATTAAGGAGGATGATCACTTTAACCCTCCGAATAATGTAGTACGCTTTCTTTTAAGTAAAATAATTTGACTCAAAGAAAGACATTGAAATAGATATGCCATCTTTTTTGATAGATGGGTTATCTGTTGGAATAGATTATCCATCCAATATAATTGGTATAATGGATAGGTAATCTGTTGCGACAGATAATTCATATTTTGCATCATATTACCCATTTGTTACTTTGGTTTTCTAAACCCAACTCAATATATTATTCATCTACTACAAATTATGCAACAAATGGGTAATCTGATGCAACATAGGTTAATCTGTTATGACAGACCGATCAGTTGTTGCGACAGAAAGATCATTTGTTGCATAAGTTGTCTATGATAACATATAACCCAATTGACTACAAATTATTATATGATTTAAATGTATCTATCTTTTTTATAGGTTGTGCATCCATGGATCGTGCCTACTAAGTAGGAGTTGGGGATGACTTTTATTATTATTCTAGGTCTTGTTGATACAATAACAGACCCAACGGTGGAGTTAATAAAGAAAGAATTGACTAGAGCAATAGCCATAAGAAGAGTATTTAGGCAAGGTGAGCCTAATGTTAAAGCTCTTCATGACTAACCTATTGCAACAGATCTGGGTGCTTCTACTGGGGATGTTGCTGGTGGAGTTGTTGATGTTGGTGGCAGGTATGCTGATCCTACTGCCAGTTATGATGATGAGCATGTTGATGCTAAAAAAAATAAATACGTTTGAAAACAGCCCTTTCACTGGTGCCTCTCACCCTTACACAGGTCCCTCTCACCCTTACATCGGTCCCTCTTACCCTTCTTCACCCTCATGTTCTCATTATATATGTGAATAGAGCAAGGAAATCCAGGTTAAACTCTTTGAAAAGTAGAGACTATCGGAAAAGCTATTGAGAAATTGAAATCCAAGAGGGGTGTAATACCATCCAAGAAGGTGAGGGAGCCATACACTCCTACAGTGGCAGTTGGGAGGAAGAGAAGAGAAATTAGTCAAGTATTCTCCAATAAAAAATAAAAAAAATTACAACTCCTCCCTCTCTAAAAGTTGTTGAAGTTTAGGGGTTATTAAAGAAGGTAGACATATACTCAGAACTTGGCACAAAGATAAGAAGGATCTGTGACGGGAAAAGAATGCCAAGCAAGGTTCATAAGATTATCCCATCCATATGTTTTTTTCCCAAGAATTTAAGGGTATAACAGATATGCGAACGCAACACGTAGACAGGGTAAGTTTAATTTTCCTAACCTAGCCTTCTAATCTACTCTATGAAGAAAAATCTATTAAAAATTGTGTATTCTGGTGCAACTTGTGGTGGTTCAGTTTCAACATATTACCTATCTCTTGCATAAGTTGCATTATATGGGTAGTCTGTGAATAGATTCAGAGAACCCTTTGCAACAGTGGTCCATTCTTTTCATCTTTCCACTATGTTTTTCTTCTTTAAAATTACTAACCTATTTATAAATTGACTTCTTATATCACAACATGTTGAAGAAATTCTCTGCCAAATGAGGGCAGGCAATTAGCATACCCGGAGGCTTATGATGCTGCCGATAGAATAATGGACCCTGACTTTTAAAAGAATTTGAACGATAAGTATGATGATCTCAGTAATCTAGCGTGATCTCCCGGTGGCATGGGATTTGATTTGTTAGGTTTTGGGTTCTAATGGGATGAAGAAATGATAAAATATGTTAGAAGAGAGAGTCCATATTCACACAACAAGATTTGGATTGGGGAAAATAGGATTCTTGGAGTCATAAATGTGGATGGTATACGTTATTAGGATGTTGAGATACTACTCGAGGAGTGAAAGGTTAAGGTGTATGACTACAATTTACCTGTTTTGGATGAGGCTGATTTTTTTACCCACATGCAGCCACTATTAGAGTTATTCCCCATCTTGTTGAGGCAGAGTAAAATAATGGATCATTTACCAGCAAAAGTGTTGATAAAGAAACCATGGAATTTTGAAAGTCGAAATAAGGACATGGACCTTCCAAAAAATAAAACTGGTGCCGCGTGTGGGTCGCAGCGCTTGCACACATTGAACATTTGCTGATCGGTATAGAAATGGCCGAGCCAATGACCTTTCTATAAGGCAATGTTGTGTCACACATGCAAGAGGTCTGGGCTTATGGGGAAAAGGAGGAGAGTGTTGATTTAGCATCTTATAGGTTGAAATATATTGGTCATGATTGGGTAGTTATGTAGGAGAAAAGTAGAGGGGTGAATGCAGTTCTCGTGACCTGGCTAGAGTTTCAGAGTGCCTTTCTAGATAGGTTTTTCCCACTAGAAATTAGAGAAGCTAAGGTAGAAGAGTTTATGAACCCAAGGCGAGGTTCTATGACAGTGAAAGAGTATTGTCTTAAGTTTAACCAATTAGCTAAGTATGCTCCCGACTTGATAGCTAACCCTAGTGCGAGTATGAGTAAGTTTTTGAGTAGGGTATGAAGTGATGTGTTGAAAGAGTGTAGAGATTCCATACTCAATAGAGATATGGATCTTACTAGGCTAATGATGCATGCACAACAAATTGAGGTAGATAAAATGAAGGAGAGAGAGAGAGTGAGTAAGAGAGCTAAGACAGGTTGTCGTGGTTTCTCGTAGGCAGAGTCTCAAGGTAGTATTAGTTCTCAGTATGGATGGAGATTTTTAGTTCCAACTCCATCTTCATCTAGTGTACTCGCACCTACGTTTGGGGGTGTCAGATTTGAGGGAGCACCAAGCTCCAAAGCCCAGAGTAGTACTAGTGGTGTTCGTACCTACTCGTTGTGTGAAGAGCGTGGTAAGAATCATAAGGGTGTGTGTAGAGCTGGTAGTGATATGCGCTTTGAATGTGGCAATACCGGTCACAAAGTTTGAGACTGTCCTAAGCCAGGTCCCCGAAGTCACCGTAGTCATCCTTCAGCTCATAATAGATTGTATGCACTTCAGTCTCGCCTTGATCGGGAAAGATCCCCTGAAATTAACCTGGGTATATTATGAGACCTTCATCTTTATGTTATGCATTGATAGATCGGCTGCTCACATTTTGAGCTGATATGTTAGCATTAGTCATGCATAAGTTTCAGATCTTGATCGGTCAATTATGACCCAGTCTGTAGGTGCCCCGCGCACCGCTTCAGTATTTTAGCGAAATTGTTTAGAGGGACATAGTGTCCCAAAGGGGAGATACCCCATGGTATTATGATGTTGCATGCCAGTAGATTCATCTCGATGCATGTTTAGATTTTTCTTGTAAAGTTAGCTTCAATCATTGTTTCATTGTCAAGTCGTGCTTTCAAAAGTCAGCTCAGCCTTACATTCATGCATTAGATATGCGCATTTCGTAGAAAGAGTTCAGCTTGTTAGCGTGTTTTCAGTCATGTATTCATGAGATTATCTCAGTTATGAGTCCATGCATCAGATATGCATGTGTATTATGAGAATTCAGCTATGAGTATCATCAGTCGAGTATTCCATGCATCATATATGCATGCCCATTGTGAGAACTCTATATGTCAGTCGTTCCAGTTGCATAGTCCTGATCTGAGATGTTTCCATTTCTTGAGTAAGTTATGTTGATCCGTAATCTCAGTCTATTAAGAAACATTCGAGGATGAATGTTCTCAAGGGGGAGATAATGTAATGCCCCGCAAAATCCTTTTTCAGTCTGAGCCTTAGAACGTATTTGGTAAAGCGAAAATCCGAGTCAAAATATTTGGAAAATATCCTCCCAAGTATGAAATACTTTGAAATCGTTTGGGAATCTATTTGAGCATGAATTAAGATAGTAGAGGTCCCCTAACTCATGAACGAGTTGAAAACTTTCCTATTGTTCAAGTTTTAGTGACTGTCAAAATTTGGGTCAACTTCACTTGATCATAACCCGTTTTATATGAAGAACTAGGTGGATTTCTATATATCAAATGAAATATCTTTGAATTAGCTTTCCAACGATACCAATTTCACTAAAATCTGATATCCGAGCAAAGAGTTATAGCTATTTTACTCCAACATGTCAAGCTGGAAAATGGTGAAGACGTTTCTGATGGGCTACCACGTTTCTGACGACCTTTTTGACGACGTCGTCAGCCCTGGGCAGAAAATCATAAAAATCTATCCTTTTGTGACAAAATCTTGTGATGGCCTGTCACAGGTTTGACGGCCTGTCACAAATGTCGTCAGCCTTTTTTTTCCATCAATTTAGAGACATTTTTATGAGGGTGTTTTGGTCATTTCCCACCTTTTGTGAGCCTCTATAAATATGGGAACCTCTTTAAAAAACCTAATTTCAACACTTTTCACCTCCAATTCTCTCAATTCTCTTGAGAAGAGAAATTACTAGGGTTTCAATTAATAACCCTAATCTTTCAAAAATCATCCATAAATTTCTCAAGATTTCTTCAAGAATAAAGTTTCTCATAGTATGGGCTTCAAGAATTTATTTATTTCAAGTGTGGATAAAGTTTCAAGCACTAAACTTCATCCAATTTCAAAGGTTAAGGTATGTAGATGTTGATTCTTGGGTCTCTTTCATCCAAGAAGCTCAAGAAACCTTTTTAAAACTAAAAGATTTTTATGTATATGAGTTGTTAATGATTTGTATGAGTTGAAATGGATGTTTAATGTGTTGTTGAGTTTTAATTTATGTTTGCCTACAAAAGTTATGAGCTTTGACCCTAGTATGTGGAATTCATGTGATGTTTGTGATAGACCCTCTTGAAGTTGTTTTTCCATGTGATGTGTTCATGACTTTTTGGTGTATAAATGGTTAAATAAGTGAAGAACATTCCCCATAGGTTTGATAAAGAGCTTAGGTGAAGCATAAGGGCCGCTATAGTATGTTGAATAGGAAACCCCAAATTGTGAGCTAGTCCATGCGTGTCTTAGTGAGTGAGATGTGCCAAGATAGCATGAAATCCCCAAGTAGGTATAAAATCGGTCGTTTCTACTGGTTGTTGAAAGGCCCTAGTGAAAAAGTTGAGATATGATGGTTGTAAATTCCATGATTTTGTGCTCTTTGACATATGCTAAGCTTTTAATACATTTCAAGTGATTAGCAAGTAAATAGTGACGTGTTAGTATGAAGTTTCCCCCAAATCAAGTGATATCCAAATACATAACAAGACCGATATAAGTATGAAGTACTTGATGTAATATCTCGTTGAATGGGATATAATCTAATAGCATGTCTTTTCTAGGATAGTATATGATAGTGAACCGATGTTGATGATCCTTAAAGGTTTGGAGTGACCCTTTGGTGGTTGTGATGATGAATAAAGGTCTATGTTTCCTAAATTCTTAATGTGATGTCCTAAGGATCTTGAGAGGGAAAGTATGTTATGATGCTCAACTACTTGAAGTTATTCTTTAGTGATTCTGATAATACATGAATAATTGTAATGATGAATGAATGCTTGTAATGATGAATAAATGATTGTAGTGATGAATGGATGACCGTGATGATGCATGAATGATTTGTCATGAAAAATGATTATGTCTTACTTTTATGTTGTCGAGTCTTGGGGGTATTTATACCCAAAAATAGAGCTCTTGTCTAGAGCCCGTGCCAATTTCTCGATAATTCTAATCGAGCCATGATTCTCAAAACTCAGTGAACTATAGAACTCTGTATCCTCAAACAAGTGTGAAGCTTAATAAAGCTCAGTAATCTCAGTTATCTCTGTAATATCTGTATTGATAGTAATCTAGCCTCACACCTGTAATCAGCTCAGTTCTAATAGTATTCAAGTAATTCAATCCTAATCTCAGAAGTGATTCGAGTAATCTATTCAAGCTTTGTATCGTCAGTCAGATACCATGATTCGATATCTTTTTCGTCAGATATGGAACCAAGTGATCTCAGCGTAACTCAGTTAGACCTTTTGAGTAATATGATCAGTGTTAGATTCAATTCAGTTGTGCTCAGTTAAGAATTCAGTTAGATTCTTTCAGTTGGGAGTAGAAACTATCACCGAGCGAGCTCAAAGATGGGAACTCACCTGCTAGTAGAGGGTGTGTTCTTAGAAGCAATCTTTGTGCTTCAAAACTACGTAGCTAGTGTAGGTTGAGATGTCACACTTGTTACTTGAGGGTGGATGAGAGACATCATACCTGCTAGATGAGGGTAGATGAGGTGGCTTGACCTGCTAGATGAGGGCTCCATCATTCTTGTTTAAGGACCTGCTAGATGAGGATCATATAGAGTTGTCTTTACTAGTGGCGCGGTAATGACACTCCTCAAACTGGGGCACAGGTTAGACCCCACCTATGGTAGGTCAGGGCATGTCAGTTAAGTGACTACTTCCCACAGTTTTAGTTTCAGATTTAGTCTCAGTTTAAGAATCAATCTTCAAAAATCAGGACTGTCAGATACAATCATCTATCATTGTGAGGAACTCAGATAGTTCCATTGATTTATGGGCGGCCGCATCAGATAGACTTGGTCTCACACACAGTTATTTGATATCATATTCAGAGATATACCGTCAGATAGGCTTGATCACAGTATCAGATTTCTATTGAGTATTCTTGTTATCAGATTCAGATATAATCATATTTTTTATCATTGATAAAGCTTCCAAAATCATCAGTTAGAAAGATTGATCTCTAATCCTATCAGTCAAAAGCAGTAAGTCTAAGAATTCAGTCATTAATGTAAGCACATCCATATCCTCAGTTATCAGTATCAGATGAGTTAGTGATTCAGTATATCAGTGTCATTAGTGAGTTCAGTCTGCAGTAAAGTGGTATCTGAGTTTTAGTTTCTAAAGCTGCGATAATTGTGTTCATGTTCTGTGCATTCATGTATCTGTTCTCATGCGGTATTTTCATGATTATTCAGTTTAGATATTGTGCATGCATGGACCCTTGAATTAACCTACCTCATCTACATACTCGATATATTTTTGTACTGACATATTTGCGCTATGGTGTTTTATTTGACACCATAGGTTCAGAGACACAGGATCCAGTTTATCCCCAGCAGTTTGGTCCCAGTCAGCAGCAGTAACAGTGAGTCCTCTTCTTTTGAGAACTAGTCTCATTTTACTACTATTGTTTCAGACTTTGTTTATTTTCTATTGACGGAGTTAGTTGGGGACATATCCCATCAACTCCACAGTTCAGACAGTTAGAGGCTTTTTAGATGGATATATTAATATTCCATTTTTCAATTTTGAGTATGTATCGATGTGTTGAACCTTATGGCAAGTTTCCACATTTATTTCAGATATTGTGCAGTGTATAGTATAGATATCAGTAAAGGGTTAGCTTGTGGTCCTTCGGGGTCATAAGCACCATGTGATATCTCGGGATGAGATCTCGGGGCGTTACAATTTTATTTAGTTGCTCACAAGTTGTGCCAGTACTAGGGTTAGCTTGGGATCACTTGTGGTCTTAAGCACCGTGTGACGACTAGGGGGTAATCTCGATTCGTTACAAGCTTGGTATCAGAGCATAGAGTTTAAGTGTCCTAGGGTGTCTATGAAGACGTGTCTAGTAGAGTCTTGCTAAAAGGTATGGAAATGTCTATAATTTTCTTTGAGAGGATACATGGCATTTATGAAAACTTTCCTTTCTTTCATAACTTTCCTTTCTTTCATACTCTAGATCATGCTGTAAAGTTATTCCTTTAGAAATTTTTGTCAATTTATGTGTTAATCCATACTTCTTCATATATATTATATTCTTGAGATAACTTGATTAGCAAGTTCCAATTCCTCCCAAGATGATGCTATCAGATTTACTATCAGAAATTTCAGAAGTCATACCAGGGTCATGAGAGGTGATCATTAGTGTGTTATAAGTTCCTCAAGTTGAAAGTTTTGGATGCATCCTTATGAGTTGTTCAGTTAAGATAAAGTAACATATGTGTTCATATTCATCGTTAACCCTTCAATAAAGATAGTGCTTTTGCTCATGAGAGAAGATAGTATGAACCTAGATTGTTAAATAGAATTTACATTATGGGGATAGTATGAACTTCAGTGTTATGATTTATAAGTAGTAGAACCCTCAATTGTTGGAAGTGTGGGTTTAGAAGTGCTGTGACAAGAAAGTGGGAATGATGATTGATAGAAAGTATAGAGATAAACTTATGCATGCTATAGATTTTGCGTTATGGTGATATGTCCTTGTATGTTAGTTTAGTGAAAGGTAGAGAAGGAGTTTATAGTTAAGGTGAATTATTGTTTTCTTGAAGTAAGAAAGGATTTATTAATGATAATTGTTGTGTTATAAAAGTATAGGATATTCACAAAGTATTTGGTAGTTGAGTATTGTTAATATAGGCTTCCCCATGTGGCTATGAAAAAGAAGATTTATTGATGCTTTAAGAGATATGAATGTAATTTAGGTATACAAATGAGTAAATAATCGTAATGTGTAGAAGGAGGATGAGCTAACGGATTTTAATAAGTTACGCCATATGATTACAATCAATTATTATTGTTATGAGATTCCAGTAGACTACAATTTCTTGATGTCTTATTTTATATCTTTTAAGTGAGAATAGTATGTGAGGTTGGGTTGTCAATCATGCCTAGAACTAGACACTAAGAATGAACAGTGGATGATCATCAAGGTAGATATAATGGTTGCTTGGTTAGTGATGTTATTTATATGGAGGCAAGCCTGTAGGCCTGAAATAATGAATGCAAGAATTTAAGTTTATTAATTTGAGATTAAGTATGATGTATAGGTGTTCCCAAGGTGATATGGGGTTGCATTATTTTCTAAGGTTATTAAGTGTTGTATGTGGTTAGTAGTATCCTTGATTTGCCAAGTGGAAGGAGGCTAGTTATATAGTATATGGTCTTCTGAATAGCTAAGTTAAGGAGTTATCGATAGACGATGTTGAGCCTTTTTGGTATGATTTTTGTTTCTCATGGTTTAGGTAAAAACATAAGTTTCGAGTTGTGATATGTAACACCCCACATTTTTGAGCTAGAAATCAAACCATCGTTCTTACGTGTGTAAACTCTAATCCCATGATTTGATTTTAAATTCATGTGTCATGATCTTTATGCTAGTGTGTTAAGTGACTATGAGGTGAAAAATGTTCATAGGAATCACATAGAGCGAATTTGAGCTAAGAGCTTTTGATTCGGCTAAATCTTTGTATTTAATTCTACAAGGGTCTACTTTGAGCGTGTATAACTTTTTATATACGTAGAATTTTGCATCTCAAAACCCATCAAATTGTAGATAATTTAATTAGCATTCCAAAGATACCAATTTCTCCCAAATCTGATACTCGAGCAAAAAGTTATGGCATTTTTTTGAGAGACAGTAAACTGAGGCAATTGGGATGCGACACGTCAGTTGTCAATGCAATTAGTGATGCGACGCAATGGAAATCGCATTACGGAACTATTTCACACGCTATTTCAGTTCCTTAGGATTCTAGGGACACTTTGGTCACTTTCCCTCTTCCAAATCTGCCCATAACACTTAATTTTATCCCCCAAAAGCATTTTACACCATTTTATTCATCTTTTCTCTCAAAGAAAAACCCTAGCCATCTCCCAAAAAATAAGATTCAACTCTTTTATTCCAAAACAAGAATTCAAGCCATTTAACTTCAAGATTTTCAAGAATAGAGTCAAGATTAGGTTTCCAATCTTTAAACTAATCAATATAAGGTACATGGGGTTTTCCTAAACTACTTGGTTATGGTGAAATTGTTTTCATCATGTTTAAATGTTGAGAAATCATGAATTTACAAAAGGGTTTTGAATTTATATTTACAATTATGCATTGTGAACCCTCCATGATAATAATGTTTTGGTCTCGAGGCCCCCCCCTCTTAAATTCAATTTTGTCATTTATGTATACATGTTGTTTGAGTTTTGAAAATTGAATGGAGAGCATGAAGATATATACTCCCTCTCTTGTTATGAAATATTTGATTGTATATTGAGAAGTATCATATAAATGTCTTTACTATTGTTTGTTGACTTATTTTTGGTGATGACCCGAAGAGAGGGCATTTCTCTTAATTACATAAATGAAAGTAATGAGTTAATGAGATTTCAATGTTTGTTACATGATACTTGACCACCATGTGTTTTGTGAATTGAAATGAGCATCTTTGCCTATGTTTTCATGAAATTCACTATATGTATCCTCTTATACTGTTTGACTAGTTTGGTGGTCTTAAAATAATGTTTTGAAAGAAAAGACTGTAATGTGATAATGGCTTAGAGATATGATTTGCAAGTATTGGCATGACGATACCAAATCAGATAATGCCATAACAGATTCAGAATAGAACAAAAGTCAGATTTCACTTAGAATTTTAGAACTTGAGTTCCAAATATACATGTTCAATGACTAGTTTGGTGGTCTTAAAATAATGTTTTGAAAGAAAAGACTGTAATGTGATAATGGCTTAGAGATATGATTTGCAAGTATTGGCATGACGATACCAAATCAGATAATGCCATAACAGATTCAGAATAGAACAAAAGTCAGATTTCACTTAGAATTTTAGAACTTGAGTTCCAAATATACATGTTCAAAAAAGGTTAAAAGGTTAAAAAAGGTTAATTTCTTGTTTATGAAGAATTGGGGGTTTGGTAATTGATAAAACTACCCATTTTAATATTTAATCAAAACTGGAAAAAGGAAAATTTTCCCGATTTAACATGCCACTGCGATGCGCCACTATCGCGGTGGCTCACTAGAAATTGATGACTGGTAAATTAGGGACCTCCGCGATGCGGAGCTATCATGGTGCCCCACTGAAGTTTTGACAATTGGGAACTGGAATTTCTCCGTGACACTGAACAATCGCGGTACTCTATTGGAATGCTAATTAGGCCATCGTCTCGATGCGGTACCATTGAGTTGGCCAACTGAAAAATGACAACTGGAAAATTGGACCTCACTGTAATGCGAGCTTATCGCGGAGGTCCACTGAAAATTGACAATTCTACTTTGGCATCCACCGCGACGTGGTGCTCCTCTAGTGGGGATACTGCTTTACTAAAACCACCATAACTTCTCAACCGAGTATGGAATTTAGGCAAAATTTGTATCGATGGAAATATATCTTAATTTTTTACACAATGAAGGGTCTAAATCTTGAAAATTATACACGTAAAAAAAGCTATTATTTCTTAAAGCTAGCCATGATATTCTAGGAGCGAAATTAAGCTAGGAAAAGTATGGGGTATTACATTATCTCTTAAGAATCCGAGGCTATAAGCTATCATTCACAACTGAAATAACTGTATAACTAAATCTAAAACTTACTAAGCTACTAAAATGATCTGAAAGTGCTTGAATTTACATGAAAACAACTATATGGCTGAATCTGAAACTGGAAGACAACTAAATGAAGGAAGACTATTACCTTTGGCTGAATCTGAGTTCGTGGAGAAGAGATGAGGATACTTGGTACGCATGTCTGCTTCTATTTCTCAAGTAACACTCTCAACAGTCTGATTTCACCATAAAACTTTCACCAAGGGAACTTCTTTGTTCCTTAGTCTACGGATCTGATGATCAAGAATATCTACTGGAACATCTTCATAAGAAAGGCTATTCTAAATATCTGTACATTCTAGAGGAACTATAATAGCTGAATCGTCCATGCACTTATTCAACAAGGACACATGGAATACTGGATGAATTGAGGAAAAATCTGTGGGTAGCTTAATCTGATATGCCACCTTCCCAACACAACTCAGAATCCGGAAGGGACCTACATATTGGGGACTAAGCTTCCTTTTTTTGCCAAATCTCTTCACCCCCTTCATGGGTAAAACTTTTAAATAGATAAGGTTGTCAACCTCGACCTCAAGATCTCTTCTTCTTATGTCTGCATAAGATTTCTAGTGACTCTGGCTTCTTTCAATCCCTCTCAATTCAACTAAACTTTCTCCATAGCCATAAATACCATGGCTGGCCTAATCAATGCGGTCTCACACACTTCGAACCAACCAATTAGTGATCTTCATCTCCGCACATAAAGAGCTTCAAATGGGCACATTTGAATACTAGCATGGTAACTGTTATTACAAGCGAACTCAATCAACGGTAAATTCTCATCCTAACTACCTTTGAAATCAAGAACATATGGCCACAACATATCTTCTAGAGTCTGAATATTTCTTTTTGCCTGACCATCTTTATGTGGATGAAAAGCTGAACTAAGATGAACTTGGGTACCAAGACCCTTTTGAAAGGCTCTCCAAAACGGAGAGGTAACTGAGTACCCCTATATGAGATGATACATAAAGGAACTCCATGCAACCTAACGAAATCTCTGATATACAACTTAGCATAATCTTTAGCTGTATAGGAAGTACGAACTAGCAAGAAATAAGCTGACTTAGTCAATATGTCTACTATCACCCAAATCGAATCATGCTGACGACGCGAATGGGAAAATCCAGTCACAAAGTCCATATTCACCTCCTCTTACTACTATGTGGGGATACTAAACTCCAATAATGCGCCACCATATCTTTGGTGCTCTACCTTAATTTGTTGACAAGTTGCATACTTGGTAACAAATTCTGCTATATCTTTCTTTATACCACTCCACCAATGAAATTCCCGTAAGTCGCGGTACATCTTGGTATCTCCTGGATGAATATATTAATGCGTACCATGCGCTTTTCCCATAATCCGCTGCCTCAAATCATCAACACATGGAACACACAATCTTCTTTGGTATCTCAACACACCATCTCCCTCTTGGGTGAAGACCTGTACCCTTTTGTCTTTAACTGACTCCTTCAGTTTGACCAAACTAGAATCCTTATCTTTCTTTTATTTTACTTCAGAAACTAGAGAAGATTCAGATCTACTCTGGACACAAATGTTCCCTTCTTCTAAATCAACTAATCTCACACCCAATCTAGCTAATCGATGAGATTCCCAAACTACATCTTTCTTATCATTCTCCACATGAGCAACACTACCTATAGATAATATAATAAGGGTGTCTGCCACTACATTGACCTTGCCCAGATAATATAACACACTCATATCATAATCTTTCAATAATTCTAACCTCTTCTCTACTGAAGATTCAACTCCCTCTGAGTAAATACATACTGCTAGCTTTTGTGATCTGTGAACACATCAACATGCACCCAATAAAGATAATGTCTCCAGATTTTCAAATCAAACACAATAGCAACTAATTTAAGATCATGGGTTGGGTAGTTCTTTTTGTGAGGCTTAAGATGTCTAGAGGAATAGGCTATGAAATTACCTTTCTGCATCAAAACACAACCCAAACTAATTATAGAGGCATCACAATACACAACAAAACCATCTATACCATCAGGTAATGCTAAAACTGGGGCTAAAGTAAGTCGAGTCTTCAACTCTTGAAAACTTTTCTTGCATAAATCTGACCACTGAAACTTAACTTTCATTTGGGTCAACCTAGACATAGTAAACGTAACAGATAAGAAAACCTCAATAAAATGTCGGTAATAGACAACTAAACCCATGAAACACCTAATGATTGATGGAGGAATAGGTCTAGGACAGTTTCTTACTGCTTCTATCTTTTAGGGATCAACTCAAATTCCCTCACTAGAAATAATGTGACCAAGGAAAGCTACTAACCTTAACTAAAATTCACATTTGCTGAATTTTGCGAACAACTAGTGATCCCTAAGAGTTGGCAACACAATTCTAAGATGGTCTGCATGATCATCCTCACTACGAGAGTAGACAAGAATATCACCTATAAAGACTATGATATTCTTGTATGGGAATCACCATTTTGGCTTTAAGATAAGATATGAAACATCATTTGGGAGACATTGAATTACCTTCCCACTTAAAGAATGGCTCATCTAGAAATTGAAATTTCACCACTCGGGTGCGACAATCTATAGAGGCATAAGAAGAATGGAGCCAATCCATTCCAAGAATAAGGTAAAAGTTAACCATATCTAACTCTATTAGGTTTGCTAACATGATTTTATGAAGGACAGTGATAGGACACTTTCTATAAATTTGTTTGGTAATAATTGACTCACCCATTGGGGTAGAAATCAAGAAGGGCTGAGGGATATTTTTAGGACCTATCTCAAAATTTACTGTAAGTAATGGGATCACTTAAGAAAATTTTGACCTAGGGTCTAAAAACACATAAACATCAAGATGAAAGATACGAAGCATACCAGTAATAATATATAGTGAATCCTCCAGCTCCTGACGGGATGGTAAAGCATAAAACCAATTCTGGCACTAAACTCCACCTATACTATATGATGAACCCTGAGGAGGAACTTGGAAACCTAGAGGAGCTGGTGCACTAGTATTCTGAGCCTGGGGACGAATATTTCTGTTCCCCTGCTTAGCATGCAGACACTCTCTAATTCTATGACTCGACATACCACAACCATAATAACTTTTCTGTCACAACATATACTTACCAGGATGATTCTTACCATACTTAGAACATAGAAGATAACTGGGTCTTCCACTTATACTGTTATGAGATCTGGACATTGAATCCTTACCCCACTTCTCCTACCTAGCTCTGGAAGTGGGAGCACTAGATGAAGATTGGGCTTGCATAGATGAAAGATCCCAAAACTGTGAACAACTTTCCCCTTGGGACTTAGTCTGCTCAAACTGACTGGTTCTAGCCTTCTTATTTCCCCTCTCTTTTTCCTTTAAATTCTATGCCTCAATATGCTGAGCATGAAACATCAATATAGAAAGATCCATGTATCCAATAAGCATGGTAGTTCTACACTCCTTGACTACCTAACTAGATACTCCAGTCACAAACTTACTCATACTTGCCCAAGGATCAGCCATCATATTAGGGGCATACTTAGACAACTGGTTGAACTTAAGGGAGTACTCCTTCACTGTATTCAGTTCAAAACTCAGTAAACTCAGTCAGCTAAAAGAATTTAGTAGTATTCTATCAGTCAATGGAAACTTAGAAAACTCAGTAATAGTTCAGTCAGGCCTAGTATGAACTAGGAAATCTGTTCAGTATCTATTTAGTTGGGAGTAGGATCCAGCATCGAACAAACCCAGGGATGAGGGTATTCCTACCACCATAGGGTTTGAACCTTAGTAGAAATCCCTACATTACAGAACCATGTAGTTAGTATAGGTTGAGCTATTTTCCTACCAGATAATATAAGGGTTGATATATCTCATTCAAGTTTTCCTGCCAGCGAGGGTTGGTGAAAAAGCTTTTTGTTAGAGAGGGTTAACTCAAAATTTGTCTTTACTTGTGGCCTGATATTAGCACCCTTCCAACTGGGGTTATAGGTTGGACCCCAATCTATTTAGAAAGGGGAATGTCGATTAGATGATTACCTCCCACAAACTCAGTTTTAGATTCAGTGTCAGTACAGAACTCAGTTTAGTTCTAAAGATTTAGGACTATTAGATATAGTCACTCAACTTAGTATGCAACTCAGTATAGTTCCACAAAATTCGGACTTTCAGATATAGTAATTCAATTATTTGTAGTACAGTATCAGTAAACTCAGATATCAGTTAATCACTATTCATATTCAGTATCCAGTGCTATCATGATCTTGGTTATAGTATACGTATTCATGCATGTACTTTCATTAGTTTTATTCATGTCATTCAGCTAGTATTGTTCATTTATATAAGCCCATGAATTTTTGCCTACTTCACTTAGCGTACCAGTATATTCAAACTACAAATGCATACTTTTATCTTACCCTATGATGTCTTATATCATATGTTCAAACGTAAGGCTCCTGAGTACCCTTAGCAGTTTAGATTTTCAGCAGTCAGAGTTAGTGGTGAGTCTTCATTATTCGAGGACATGATTAGTTTCTTCAGTATTTCTATTTAGCAGTACAGTTTTAGTAGTTGAAGTTAGTTGGGGGCTTGTCCCATCAACTCCATATGTCAGATAATTTACAGGATTTTTAGACTAGAGTATTTTCAGTTAGATATTTCAGATTTGCTATTGCTATACCATATTTAGTTTTATTTCAGTATTGAACGTTATGTCAAGTTTCCACCTAATTTTTGCATACTTATAGTATTATTATTCAACTATTACAGCAGGTACCAGTCATGGGTTACCTTGTGGTCCTTCAGGATTACGAGCACCGTGTAGTGTTCGGGGTACAGACTTGGAGCGTTACAAACTAGGTATCAGAGCCTAAGGTTCAATAAATTCGTACGAAGTCTAAAAGCCGCATCTAGTAGAGTCTTGTACATGGGTGTGTAACGTGCCACACTTATGGATAAGAGGCTGCGAGGTGTTTTAGGAAAACTTTCCCTTCTTTCAGTATTCATGTAGTGTGAGTGAGCATTAGCTCAAGATAAGCTCCCAGTCTAATTCATCCTTTCCTTATGATTCTAGAACATGTCTTCTAGAGAAGCTAACAAAAGAAGTAATGAACAACAGTCAGCCCCTCCGCCCGTTAAGGCAGATCCCCTGAATAAGAATGTTTCTCAGGCTAAATTTAGAGCTTCTTTCACCGCCTTAGCTTATTTAGTAGTTGATTAGAACAATTAGTAGGCTATTATTCTATCTACGCTTACAACTCATGCTCCACTGAGTGAGAAAGAGATTCATAGTGTAACGACCAAATTTTCTTGAACCAGAATGTCACACAGTGCTCATGATCTCGAAGGACCATAAGCTAACCCTCTACTGATATTCGTACTCGAATACTACATAATATGAATAATAAATGTGGAAACTGGCCATAAAGTTGAAAATATCTAAAAATACTTAAAATTGAAAACTAAATACTGATACATCTATCCAAAAAGCCTATAAACCATCTGAACAGTGGAGTTGATAAGATATGTTCCCAACCAACTCTGTCTACTAAAAATTAACCAAGTCTGATACGATAATAATAAAAATAAGGATCATCCTTGACTAAAGAGGACTCACTGCTATGTCTACTGCTGCTGAATAGGACTGAGCTGCTAAGGGTGCTCTAGATCTCATGACTCTGAACCTATGGTGTCAAATAAAACACCATAGCATAAATGTGTCAGTACGGGAATGTACCAAGTATGAAAATAAGGTAAGGCTAAAAAGAAGGGCTTATGCATGAACAATTACGTAACTGAATAACCATGAGAGTACTGAATGAGCAAAAATCATAATTGAAATCATCATGAATCGAAATACTAAAACTTGGATACTGCTTTACTATCATCTGAACTAGCTACTAATGCTTGTGATACTGAATAACTGAATCTACTTATATGAATGACTGAAAGCTGAGCTTGCTACTCTTGACTGACTGCATCAAAGATCAAACCTCTATAAAGGATGATTCTAGAATCTACTATCAATGATAAGAAAAGATTATATTTGAGATTAAACCTTTCTAGCGGAAGATCTCTGAATCTGATAATAAAAATACTCAACTAAATCTAAGACTGAGATCAAGACTATCTAGTGGGTGATCTCAAGATCTGATAATGAGATTACTCAACTAAATCTGAGAATGAGATCAAGAATATCTAGTACATAATCTCGGGATCTAATAATGAGATTGCTCAACTGAATCTGAAATTGTGATCAAGCCTATTTAACGGGTGATCTCAAGATCTGGTAATAAGAATACTTAAATAAATCTAAGACTGAGATCAAGCCTATTTAGTGGGTGATCTCTAGATCTGATAATGAGATTACTCAACTTAATTTGAGACTGAGATGAAGCCTATCTAATGAGTGATCTCGGGATTTGATAATGAGATTACTCAACTGAATCTGATACTGAGATCAAGCCTATCTAGCGGGTGCTCTCGAGTTTTGATAATGAGATTACTCAAATAAATTTGAGACTAAGATCAAGCCTATCTAGTGGGTGATATCAGGATCTGATAATAAGAATACTTAACTGAATGTGAGACTGAGATCAAGCCTATTAAGTGGGTGATCTCTAGATCTGATAATGAGATTACTTAACTGAATCTGAGACTGAGGTCAAGCCTATCTAGTAGGTGATATCTGGATCTAATAATAAGATTACTCTACTGAATCTGAGACTATGATAAGGCTTATCTAATGGGTGATCTCTGGATCTGATAATATGATTACTCAACTAAATCTGAGTCTGAGATCAAGCCTATCTAGCGGATGATCTCTGGATCTGATAACAAGAATGCTCAACTGAATTTGAGATCAAGCCAATCTAGCGGGTGATCTTTAGATCTGATAACACTGATATAGAATAAGTTTAGATGTGACCATGACTATCTAGCGGGTGGCCCATGAATCAATGGAACTATTATAGTTCCTCACTAAGACAGATGATTGTATCTGGCAGTCCTGATTTCTGAGATCTTTTTTAAAAATTGATACTAAAACTGTAACTGTGGGAGTGCTCACTTAACTGACATGCCCTGATTCTAAACTGGTGGGGTCAAACTTATAACCCTAGCTACAAGGGTGTCAATACCGTGCCACGAGTAAAGACCTCTCTGATCAATACTTTTTAATGGGTGACCTTCATAGAAAGTCAAGCCTAAGGTAGTATAATAGTCAAGCCTATCTCACGGGTGACAAGCCTTTTCTAACAGTTGAATCTTGCATCCTGCTTTGTCTATGTAGTTCTGGAGTTCAGGGATTGCTCCTAACGACATTGCCTCTCTAATGGAAAAGCCGTCATCCCCACACTCGCTCGGTGCTAGCTCCTACTCCCAACTGAAATACTCTAAACTGATTCTTAAATGAACTTAAACTAAATTGAATTTGATACTGATCATATTTCTTGAGTGATCTGACTGAGTTAAGCTAAATTTACTTGGTTCCATATCTAACGAAATACAACCGAATATCTTTATTTGATTGAAAGATACTGAGCTCGGGATATATTACTTGAATACTACTGATCTGAGCTGAGTAAGAGACTGAGGCTAGATTACTAGCAATACTGAGATTATGGAGATTACTGAGATTTCTTAAGTTTTATATCTGTCTGAGAGTACAGAGTTCTATAACTCACTGAGTTTTTAAAATCGTTGCTTGACTGAAATTATCGTGAAAACTGACACGAGATCTAGGTTGTAACTAAATTGTCGGGTATAAATACCCCAGGACTAGATAACATAAAAGTAAAGAATAATTATTCTTGAATTATAAAGAGCATGGACATTCATTCACCTTCATAATTACTAAATCATCTCTTCAAACATTTAGCAATCATAAACATGTGATAGTATAGGGAGACATGCTATTGGCTCATACTCCATTCAACAAAGTCCTGCATCAAAAACTTAATATGCATTAAAGAATACATAATTGGGGGATTTCATGCTATTATAACACAATTAATTCGCTAAGGCTTTTCAACGAATACTTGGGATGCATGGGTTGGCACACAATTGGGGATTTTTAGTCCACATGATATAATGGGTCTAATTCTTTCACATAAACATTTTATCAAACATATGGGGAGTATTCTTTGTTTATTCAACAATTTCTATACTTAGTTGACATGAACACATCACTTAGCAAGCAACTTGAAGAGGATTTATCTTGAACATCAAATAAATATAACCTACTAGGGCCAAGGCTTGAAACCTTACCAATAAAACATGAATTAAAACTAAATAATAGCATGAACACCAATTTCAATTCACATAAATCATGAAAACTCACAAACATAAGATCTTTGAAATTTAGAAAAGGATTCTTGAGCTTCTTGGATGAAAGGGACCTAAGAATCAACATCTACATACCTTAGTTTCTTGATTCTTGAAAATTTAATAGAGGAATCTTGATGATTGAGGTCTTGATTTAGCAACCCTAGCTCTTGTTCTTGAACAACTTTGAGAGAAAACTAATATTTTTGGGTCAAATGAGGCCAAATATTGTGTTAAGAAGTATATATAGGGGTTGGGAAAAGACCCTTTTCGCCCTTAGAATTAAACTAAAAAATCCTAATTTTACATACTGGCATGATACGCCATAATCATGGTAGCTTAGTGGAAACTGGACAATTAGGAAACTGCTTGATGGTATAATGCGGTGGAAACTGGACAATTGTGAAACTGCTTGATGGCGCAATGCAAACTGGAAAGGCACCGCGACGCGGTGGAATCGCGTTGGTGCACTAGAAACTGACAAATCTTAAATTAAGACTTGGCGCGATGCATCATAATTGCGAAGGCTCACTTCATTTTGATGATTTCCATTTTGTCTGGCTCCACGATGCATTAAAGTGCCAGGTGGCACACTGTCTCACTAAAATGGCATTATCTCTTCGCGAGTGTCAAATTTGGGCAAATTTGGTATCGAAGGAATGCTTATTTAATGTACTACTTGTCAAATTCTACACAGTTCAAAATACTTATTACTTGGGAAGACACTCCTCAACCTTTTTAGGCTGAATTTAAACTACACTGAACATGCTCTAAGGCTCAGACTATGAGAGAATTTTGTAGGGTCTAACAATATCTCTCCCTTGGAAACATTCATCCTCAAATGTTGCTTGATAGGCTAAGAATACTGATCGACTAAACTTACTCAAGGAACGGGAGCATCTAAAACATGACCATGCAACTGGAACAACTGATATACTGAGCTCTCATACTGGACATGCATATCTGATGTATGGAATACTTGACTGAAGCTACTCATAAGCTGAATTCTCATAATAGACATGCATATCTGATGCATGGACTCATAAATGAGTTGATTTCATGAATGCATGACTGAATACTGGGTAATCTTCCCCACCTCCTCTATATAAAGTTGTGGGTCCTCACCTACTGCTGACCCAAAGAAATCTTCCAGGATCATTCTCATAAACTCTGTAATTCTGGTTATAGAAGAACCCCCATCTTGCTGAGGTAGGGCCACAGCCTGACGGTTACCCTAAACATTAGTCACAACTTGGGCTAGCACCTGAAAAGCTGCCCAAAACTCAGCATGTGACACATTCTTATTCTCAAGATCTACTGGCTGAGGTGGCTGGTCATCAACCCTATGGGCATTATCTCTATGAGAAGGAATACTCTGTACATGGAAGAAAGATGTTGATTAAACTGAGGATCAACTTGAGATCATGCTCACTCACACGACATGAATTCTAAAAGAAGGGAAACTGCTCCTAAAAACATCTTATAGCCTCTTGTACAGAAATGTTACATGCAACACACCCATGCATAAGACTCTACTAGATGCGGATTTTTAGACTCCCTAGGACACTATTGAACCTTAAGCTCTGATACCAAGTTTGTAACAACCCAATTTTCTAGAATTAGAACATCATATGGTGCTCATGATCTCGTAGGACCACAAGCTAACCCTCTACTAATATCTGTACCTGAATTTTGCATAATATAGATAATAAATGTAAAAACTGGCCATAAGATTCAAAACATCTAAAAATACTCAAAATAGAAAACAAAATACTGATACATCTATCCAAAAAGACTAAACAGTCTGAACTATGGATTTGATGGGACATATCCCCAACTAACTCCGTCTACTAAAAATAAACTAAGTCTGATGCGGTAATAATAAAAATAAGGATCATCCTCGACTGTAGAGGGCTCACTGCATTATCTACTACTGTTGTCTGGGACTGAGCAACTAAGAGTTCTCTAGACCTCGTGCCTCTGAACCTATGGTATGAAATAAAATACCATAGCACAAATGCATCAGTACAAGCATGTACAGAGTATAAAGATGAGGTAAGGCTAAATGTAAGGGCTTATGCATGAAAAATTACTTAACTGAATAATCATAAGAGTACTGAATGCGAACACATGCATAAATGCACAAATCATAAATGAAATCATCGTGAGACAAAATAGTGAAACTCAGATACTTCTTTACTATCATCCGAACTCACTACTAATGGCTGAGATACTAAATAACTGAATCTACTCATATCAGTGACTAAAAACTAAGCTTTCTACTCGTGACTGACTATATCAAAGATCAAACCTCTCTAACAAATGATTCTGGTATCTACTATTAATGATAAGAAAAGATTATATATGAGATCAAACCTATCTTGCAGAAGATCTCTGAATCTGATAATAAGAATACTCAATCGAATCTGAGACTGAGATCAACCCTATCTAGGTGGTGATCTCGGGATCTGATAATGAGATTACTCAACCGAATCTCAGAATGAGATCAATCCTATATAATGGGTGATCCTGAGATTTGAAAATGAGTTACTCAAATGAATCTAAGACTGAGATTAAGCCTATTTAGCGGGTGATATCAAGATCTGATAATTAGAATACTCAGCTAAATCCGAGACTAAGATTAAGCCTATCTAGTGGGTGATCTCTGGATTTGATAATAAAATTACTGAATTGAATCTGAGACTGAGATCAACTGTATCTAGCAGGTGATCACGGGATCTGATAATGAGATTACTCAATTGAATCTGAGACTGAGAGTAAGCCTATCTAGCAGGTGATATCGGGATCTGATAATAAGATTACTCAACTGAATCTAAGACTAAGATCAAGTCTATCTAGCGGTGATCTCGGTATCTGATAATAAGAATACTCAATTGAATCTGAGACTGAAATCAAGCCTATCTAGCGGGTGATCTCTTGATCTGATAATAAGATTACTCAACCAAATCTGAGACTGAGATCAAGCCAATCTAGTGGGTGATCTCTGGATCTGATAATGAGATTACTCAACTAAAGGTGAGACTAAGATTAAGCCTATCTAGCGGGTAATCTCTAGATCTGATAATTAGATTACTCAACTGAATCTGAAACTAAGATCAATCCTATCTAGCGGGTGATCTCTAGATCTGATAATAAGAATTCTCAATTGAATCTTTGATCAAGTCTATCTAGAAGGTTATCTATGGATCTGATAACACTGATACTGAATAACATTATATTGGACCATGCCTATCTAGTTGGTGGCCATGAATCAACGAAACTATTTGAGTTCTTCACTGAGATAGATGAATGTATCTGACAGTCTAGATTTTAGTGTTCTTTTATGAAGATTGATACTAAAAATATAACTGTGGGAGTTCTCACTTAATCGACATGCCCCGAATCTGAACTGGTGGGGTCCAATCTATAACCCCAGCTTGAAGGGTGTCATTACCATGCCATAGGTCGACCTCTTTGGTCATGCCTCTCTAACGGGTTTCCTTCACAGAAAGTTAAGTCAAATACAGTCTAATAGTCAAGCCTATCTATGGGGTGACAAGCCTTTTCTAATGGGTGACTCCTGTATCCCGTGCTGGCTATACAATTTTGGAGTTTAGGGATTGCTCCTAATGACTCTACTTCTCTAATGGGAAAGCCGCCATCCCTGCATTCGCTCGATGCTAGCTTCTACTCCCAACTAAAAGACCCTAAACTTATTCTTAACTGAACTTAAACTGAACTGAATATGATAATAATCATATTTCTTGACTGATCTAACTGAGTTAAGCTAAATACACTTGGTTCTGTATCTGATGAAATACTATTGAATCTCGTTATCTGACTGAAGGATACTGAGCTTGGGATAGATTACTCGAATACTACAAATCTGAGTTGAGTACAAAACTGAGGCTAGGTTACTAGCGATACCAAGATTATGGAGATTACTGAGATTTTTTATGTTCTATATCCGTCTGAGAATATAGAGTTCTGTAACTCACTAAGTTTTGAGAATCATGGATTGACCGAGATAATCATGAAAACTGAAACGGGCTTTAGATTGCAGCTAAATTGTCGGGTATAATTACCCTTGGAATCAATAACATAAAAGTAAAACACAACCATTCTTGAATTATCAAGACCATGGACATTCAATCAGCATCACAATTACTAAAGTATCTCTTCAAGCATTTAGAAATCATAAAGATGTGATAGTATAGGGAGACATTCTATTGACTCATACTCCTTTCAACAAGGTCTTGCATCAAACACTTAACATGCATTAAAGAACACATAATTAGGGGATTTTATGCTATCATATCACAATTCATTCACTAAGGCTTTTCAACAAACACTTGGCATGCATGGGTTTGCACATAATTGGGGATTTCTAGTCCACATGGTATAATAACTTTAATTATTTCACATAAGCATTTTATCAAACATATGGGGAGCATGCTTTGCTTATTCTACAATTTCTACACTTAGTTCACATGAACACATCACCTAACAAGCAACTTAAAGAGGATTTATCATGAACATCACATACCAGGGTCAAAGCTTGAAACCTCATCAATAAAACATTAATTAAAACTCAATAATAGCATGAAGTCTAGTTTCAATTCACATGAGTCATGAAAAATTCTAAACAAAAGATCTTTGAAATTTAGAAAAGGGCTCTTGTGCTTCTTGGATGAAAGGGACCCAAGAATCAAAATCTACATACCTTAGTTTCTTGATTATTGAAAAGTTAATGGAGTAATCTTGATGATTGGGGTCTTGATTTAGGAACCCTATCTCTTGTTCTTGAACAACTTTTAGACAAAACTAGTTTTTTTGTGTTAAATGAGGCCAAATCCTGTGTTAAGGAGTATATATAGGGGTTGGAAAAAGACCCTTTTCGCCCTTGGAATTAAAATGAAAAATACCAATTTTACATGCTGACGCGATGCGCCATAATCACGCCAGCTTACTAGAAACTGGACAATTGGGAAACTTCTTGATAGCGTTACGCGGTGAAAATCGCGTTGTCACCTTGGTTGCA
Source organism: Capsicum annuum (assembly GCF_002878395.1). Classification (NCBI taxonomy): domain Eukaryota; kingdom Viridiplantae; phylum Streptophyta; class Magnoliopsida; order Solanales; family Solanaceae; genus Capsicum; species Capsicum annuum. The sequence continues at coordinate 43,951,117 of NC_061117.1, forward strand.
AACTGGACAGGCATCGCGACGCGGTGGAATAGCGTTGGTGCACTAGAAATTGTCAACTATGAAATTAATCCATGGCGTGATGCGCCATAATTGCGGAGGCTCACTGGATTTTGAAAATTGCCATTTTTGATGTCTCCGCGATGTGCTAAAGTGCTAGGTGGCACACTGTCTAACTTATATAGCTCTAACTCTTTGCCCGAGTGTCAGATTTGGGTGAATTTGGTACCGATGGAAAGCTTACTCAATGTTCTACATGGAAAAGATTTGATATTAGGGAAATTATAGATAGTTCAAAATACTTCTCACTTGGGAATACACTCCTTAAACTTTTTGTGTCAGATTTACACTCCACTGAACACGCACTAAGGGTCAGACTATGAGAGAATTTTGTAGGGTCTTACAATATCTCCCCTTTAGAAACATTCATCCTTGAATGTTTCTTGATAGGCTAAGAATACTAATTGACTGAACTTACTAAAGGAATGAGAGCATTTGAAACATGTCCATGCAACTGGAACTACTGATATACTAAGCTCGCATACTGGACATGCATATCTGATGCATGGAATACTCAACTGAAGCTACTCATAAGCTAAATTAGTATAGTAGACATGCATATCTGATGCATGGACTAATAAATGAGTTGATTTCATGAATGTATGACTAAATACACTGAAAAGCTGAACTCTTTCTACTGAACATGCATATCTAATGCATGAATGTCTTACTGTACTGACTCTCGAAAGCATGAATGGCTATGCAATATAAAATGATGTTTTCTTCATAAGAAGAGTATGAACATGGAAATGAATGAGTCTAAGGACATGAAAACATCACAATATCATGGGGTATCTCCACCTTGTGACTCTATGCCCCACCTAAACTCACTTAGCTGAAATACTAGGGCAGTGCACGGGGCACCTACGAACTGGGTCATGATTGACTGAATGAGATCTGAAACTAAATAATGACTCATGCTAATATATAAGCTCAAAATGGGAGCAAAGGATGTAAAAATGCATATCATAAAGATGAAAGACTCATAACATACCCGAATCAATATCAGGAAACCTTTCCTGATCATGGTTGGTATGAAGCACATGAAGTTTGTTCTAATGTTGACTACTATTGGCACCAGAGGGGGAACCCTGCTAAAGAAATTCTCTAACCCTCTAAGCTAGCACTTTATAATCTCGCATTCTGAGGCCTGGCTTACCACACCCAAAGCACATATCACTATCGGCTCTACAAACACCTAGGTGACTTCTTGCCATGCTCTACACAAAGTGGATAGGTAAAAACACTACTAGCACTACTCTGGGCTTTGGGGCCAGGTTCCCCATCATGACTGACATCTCTAAACTTTAGTGTAGGTACCCTAGCTGAGGATGGAGATGGGACTGACAACTTCTTACTATGCTAATAATGGCTACCACCCTGGGACCCTGTCTAAGAGAAACCATGACTACCTGTTCTGGCTCTCTTACTCTCTTTCTCTCTTTCTTTCATCTTATCTACCTCAATATGCTGTGCATGCATCATCAGTCTAGTAAGGTCCATATCTCTATTAAGCATAGAAGCCCTATACTCTATCAATACTAACCCGGATACACCAGTCAAAAACTTACTCATACTCGCTCTAGGGTTAGCTATCAAGTTAGGAGCATACTTAGCTAACTGGTTGAACTTAAGACAATACTCTTTAAATGTCATGGATCCTTGAATTAGGTTCATGAACTATTCTATCTTAGCCTCTGTGATCTCTAGAGTCAAAAACTTATCTAGAAAGGTATCTTGAAACTCCAGCCAAGTCACGGGAGCTGCACTCTCCCCTCTACTCTTCTTCCACACTACTACCCAAACATAAGCAATATCCTTCAACCTATAAGATGCTAACTCTACACTCTCCTCCTCAAAAACATGCATAATCTAGGTAATATTCCCCATCTCCTCTAGATGAAGTTGTGGTTCCTCATCTGCTACTGACTCAAAGAATTCTGGCGGGCTCATTCTCATGAACTCTATAATTCTGGCTGCGAATAAACTCCCATCTTGCTGAGGTGAGGCCACAACATGACGGTTACCCTAAACATTTATCATAGCTTGGGCTAGCGACTGAAAAGCTACCCAAAACTCGACGTGTGACACACTCTGATTCTTAAGATCTACTAGCTGAGGTGGCAGGTCATCAACCCTATGGGCATTATCTATGCGAGAAGGCATACTCTGTACATAGAAGAAAGATATGGATTAGACTGAGGATCAACTTGAGCTCATGCTCACTCACACAATATGAATTCTAATAGAAGGGAAACTGCTCCTAAAAACATATACTAGCCTCTTGTACATAAATGTGGTGTGCAACACACCCATGCACAATACTCTACAAGATGCGACTTTTCAGACTACCTAGGATACTATTAAACCTTAGGCTCTGATACAAAGTTTATAACGAACTAATTTTTGGAATTGAAACGTCACATAGTGCTCATGATCACGAAGGGCCACAAGCTAACCCTCTACTGATGTCTGTTCCTGCACACTGCATAATATAGATAATAAATGCAAAAACTAGCCATAAGGTTCAAAACATCTAAAAATAATCAAAATTGAAAACTGAATACTAATACAGCTGTTCAAAAAGCCTCTAAACCATCTGAACTATGGAGTTGATGGGAAATATCCCCAACTAACTCTGTCTTCTAAAAATAAACTAAGTCTGATATGATAATAATAAAAATAAGGATCATCCTTGACTAAAGAGGACTCACTACTATTTCTACTGATGCTGACTAGGACTGAGCTACTAAGGGTACTGTGGATCTCGTAACTCTGAACCTATGGAGTCAAATAAAACACCATAGAACAAATGCATCAATACAGGAATATACTGGGTATGAACATGAGGTAAGGCTAAATGCAAGAGCTTATGCATGAACAATTTCTTAACTGAATAATCATGAGAGTACTGAAAGAGAACACATACATGAATGCACAAATCATAACTAAAATCATCGTGACTCAAAATATTAAAACTCAAATACTGCTTTACTGTTATCTGAACTCACTACTACTGCCTGAGAAATTAAATAACTGAATCTACTCATATCAAGGACTAAATTTTAAATTTTTACTCTCGACTGACTACATCGAAGATCAAACCTATCTAACGAATGATTCCGAAATCTACTATCAATGATAGGAAAATATTATATCTGAGATCAAACCTATTTTTTTGAAGATCTCTGAATCTGATAATAAAAAAACTGAATCAGAGACTAAGATCAAGCCTATCTAGCGGGTGAACTCAGGATCTAATAATGAGTTTTGTCAACTAAATTTGAGACTGAGATCAAGCCTATCTAGCGGGTGATCTCAAGATTTGATAATAAGAATACTCAACTGAATCTAAGACTGAGATCAAGCCTATCTAGCGGCTGATCTCTAGATCTGATAGTGAGATTACTCAACTAAATCTGAGACTGAGATCAAGCCTATCTACTGGTTGATCTCAGGATCTGATAATAAGATTACTCAACTAAATTTGAGACTGAAATCAAGCCTGTCTAGCGGGTGATCTCGAGATCTGATAATGAGATTATTCAACTGAGTTTGAGACTGAGATAAAGCCTATCTAGCGGGTGATCTTGGGATTTGATAACAATAATACTCAACTGAATCTGAGACTGAGATCAAGCGTATCTAGTGGGTGATTTCTGGATCTGATAATGAGATTACTCAATTAAATCTGAGACTGAGATTCAGCCTATCTAGCGGGTGATCTTGGGATCAATAATAAGAATACTTAACTGAATTTGAGACTGAGATCAACTTATCCAGCGGGTGATCTATGGATCTAATAATGATATTACTAAATTGAATTTGAGACGGATATCAAGCCTATCTAACGGGTGATCTCTGGATCTGATAATAAGATTACTCAACTAAATCTGAGGCTGAGATCAAGCCTATCTAGTGGGTGATCTTTGGATCTGATAATGAGATTACTCAACTAAATATAAGACTGAGCTCATGATTATATAGTGGATGATCTCTGGATCTGATAACAAGAATATTCAACGGAATTTGAGATCAAGCCTATTTAGCTGGTGATCTCTAGATCTGATAACACTGATATTGAATAATTTTATGTAGGACCATGCCTATCTATCAGGTGGCCTATGAATCAATTGAAATATCTGAGTTCCTCGTGGAGATAGATGACTGTATCTGACAGTTCTTATTTCTAAACTCTTTTTTGAAAATTAATACTAAAACTGTAACTTTGGGAGTGCTTACTTAACTGACAAGCCCCGAATCTAAATTGGTGGGGTCAAACCTGTAACCCCAGCTGCAAGGGTGTCAATACCGTGCCACGGGTAAGGACCTCTCTGGTCAAGCCTCTCTAAAGGGTGAACCTCACAGGAAGTAAAGCCTAAGGCAGTATAATAGTCAATCCTATCTAGCGGGTGACAAACCTTTTCTAATGGGTGACTCCTGTATCCTACGCTAGCTTCGTAGTTTTGTAGTTTAGGTATTTCTCCTAATGACTCTACCTCTCTAATAAGAAAGTGGTCATCCCTGCACTCTCTCGGTGCTAGCTCCTACTCCCAACTAAAATACTACAAACTAGTTCTTAACTAAACTTAAATTGAACTGGATTTGATAGTGATAATATTTCTCAACTGTTCTGACAGAGTTAAGCTGAATTCACTTGGTTTCGTGTCTAATAGAATACTACTAAATCTCATTATTAGACTAAATGATACTGAGCTCGGGAAAGATTACACAAATACTACTAATTTGAGTTGAGTACAAGGCAGGGGATAGATTACTAGCAATATTGAGATTATGGAGATTACTGATATTACTGAGATTTCTTAAGGTTTGTATCTGTCTGAGAGTATAGAGTACTCGTAATAGACATGTATATCTGATGCATGGACTCATAATTGAGTTGATTTCATAAATGCATGACTGAATACACGAAAAACCTGAACTCTTTCTACTGAACATGCATATCTAATGCATGAATGTCTGACTATACTGACTCTCGAAAGAATGAATGGCTATGCAATAACGACTGATGTTAACTTTTTAAGGAGAGTCTGAACATAAAAATAAATAAGTCTAAGGAAATGAAAACATAGCCATATCATGGGGTATCTTCCCCTTAGGACTCTATGCACCCCTAAACTCACTTTGCTGAAGTACTGGGACAGTGCACGGGGCACCTACGAACTGGGTCATGATTTACTGACTAAGATCTGAAACTAATGCATAACTCATGCTAACATATAATTTCAATATGGTAGAAAAGGATCTAACAATGCATATCATAAATATGAATGACTCATAAAATACCCAAATCTATATTAGGGAACCTTTCCTGATTATGGTGGGTCTGAAGCGCATGAAATCTATTTTGACGCTGACCACTATTGGCACCAGAAGGGGCACCTTGCTGAAAAAACTCTCTAACCCAATAAGCTAGCACTTTATACTATTGCATTCTGAGGCCTGGATAACCATACACAAAGCACATATCACTACCAGCTCTACACATACCTAGCTAACTTCTTACCACACTCTCCACAGAGCGGATAGGTAAGAGCACAACTAGCACTACTCTGGGCTTTGAGGCCTGGCACCCTATTATGACTGACATCCCCAAACTTTTGTATGGTTACACTAGATGAGGATGAAGCTGGTACTGACAACTTTTGACTATGATGAGAACAGCTACCACCCTGGGACCCTGCCTGAGAGAAACCATGACTACCTATTCTGGCTCTCTTACTCACACTCTCTCTTTATTTCATCTTATCTACCTCAATCTACTACACATGCATGATTAGTGTAGCAAGGTCCATATCTCTATTGAGCATAGCAGCCCTACACTCTTTCAACACTAACCTGGATACACCAGTAACAAATTTACTCATACTCGCTCTAGGGTTAGCTATTAAGTCAGGAGCATACTTAGCTAACTTGTTGAACTTAAGATAATACTCTTTCAATGTCATTGAGCCTTACCTTAGGTTTATGAACTCTTCTACCTTAGCCTCTCTCATCTTTAGCAGGAAAAACTTATTTAGGAAGGCATCCTAAAACTCCTGCCAAATCATGGGAACTACACCCTTCCCTCTACTCTTCTCTCAAATCACTACCCAATCATGAGCAATATCCTTCAAACTATAGGACGCTAACTCTACACTCTCCTCCTTAGAAACATGCATAATCTAAGTAATCTTCCCCACCTCCTCTAGATAAAGTTATGGGTCCTCACCTGCCCAAAGAATTCTGGCGGGCTCATTCTCATGAACTCTCTAATTCTAGCTGCGGCTGAACCCCCATCTTGCTAAGGTGGGGCTACTGCCTAATGGTTACCCTAAACATTAGTCATAGCTTAGGCTAGTGCCTAAAAAGTTGCCCAAAACTCGGTGTGTGACACACTCTCATTCTCAGGATCTATTGGCTGAGGTGTCTAGTCAACAACCCTATGGGCATTATCTTTGCAAGGTCGCATACTATGTAAATCAACGAAAGAGATGGATTAGGCTGAGGGTCAACTTGAGCTCATGCTCACTCGCACGACATGAATTTTGAAAGAAGAGAAACTTCTCCTAAAAATATCTTATTGCTTCTTGTACATAAATATGGCGCGCAACACACCCATGAACACGACTCTACTAGATGCAAATTTTAAGACTCCCTAGGACACTATTAACCTTAAGCTCTAAAACTAAGTTTGTAATGACCCTATTTTCTAAAATCAAAATGTCACATGGTGCTCATGATCCTGAAGGACAACAAGCTAACCCTCTACTGATATCTGAACCTGAACACTATGTAATATGATAATAAATGTGGAAATTATCCATAATGTTCAAAACATCTAAAAATACTCAAAATTGAAAATTGAATACTGATATATCTGTCTAAAAAGCCTTTAAGCCGTTTTAACTATGGAGTTGATAGGACATGTCCCCAACTAACTCCGTCTACTAAAAATAAACTAAGTCTGATATGATAATAATAAAAATAAGGATCATCCTTAACTAAAGAGGACTCACTACTATTTCTACTGATGGTGACAGGGACTGAGCTACTAAGGGTACTATGGATCTCGTAACTCTAAACCTACGGAGTCAAATAAAATACCATAGCACAAATGCATCAATAAGGAATATACTGAGTATGAACATGAGGTAAGGCTAAATGCAAGGGCTTATGCATAAACAATTTCTTAACTAAATAATCATGAGAGTACTGAAAGAGAACACATACATGAATGCACAAATCATAATTAAAATCATCGTGACTTGAAATATTAAAACTCGAATACTGCTTTACCGTTATCTGAACTCACTACTACTACCTGAGATACTGAATAACTGAATCTAGTCATATCAATGACTAAAAGTTGAGGTTTCTACTCTCGACTGACTGCATCAGAGATCCGACCTCTCTAACGGATGATTCTAGAATCTTCTATGAATGATAAGAAAATATTATATCTGAGATCAAGCCTATCTTACGGATGATCTTTGAATTTGATAATAAGAATGCTCAACTGAATCCGAGACTGAGATTAAGCCTATCTAGCGGGTGATCTCAGGATCTGATAATAAGATTGCTTAACTAAATCTGACACTAAGATAAAGACTATCTAGTGGGTGATCTCGGGATCTAATAATGAGATTACTCAACTGAATTTGAGACTGAGATCAAGCCTATCTAGTGGGTGATCTCAGGATTTGATAATAAGAATACTTAACTAAATCTGAGATTGAGATCAAGCCTATCTAGCGAGTGATCTCTAGATCTGATAATAAGAGTACTTAACTGAATCTGAGACTGAGATCAAGCCTATGTAGTGGGTGATGTGGGTGATCTCGGGATCTAATAATAAGATTACTCAACTAAATCTGAGAGTGAGATGAAGCCTATCTAGCAGCTGATCTTGAGATTTTATAATAAGACTACACAACTGAATTTGAGAATGACATTAAGCCTATCTAATGGTTGATCTCAGTATTTGATAAAAAGAATACTCAACTGACTCTGAGACTGAGATCAAGCCTATCTAGATGGTAATCTATGGATTTAATAATAAGATTGCTCAACTTAATCTGAGACTTAGATCAAGCCTATCTAGTGGGTGATCTCTGGATCTGATAGTGAGATTACTCAACTAAATCTGAGACTGAGATCAAGACTATCTAGCGGATGATCTCTGGATCTAATAACGAGATTACTCAACTAAATTTGATACTGAGATCAAGCCAATCTAGTGGGTGATCTCTAGATCTGATAACAAAAATGCTCAACTGAATCTGAGATCAAGCCTATCTAGTAGGTGATCTTTATATCTAATAACACTGATACTGAATAACTTTATATGGGACCATGCCTATCTAGTGGGTGGCCCATGAATCGATGGAACTATCTGAGTTCCTCACTGAGATAGATGATTTTTTATGACAGTCCTGATTTCTTAGTTTTTTTCTAGAGATTGATATTGAAACTGTAATTGTGGGAGTGCTCACTTAACCAACATGCCTCGAATCTGAACTGGTGGGATCCAACCTGTAACCCCAGCGATAAGGGTGTCAATATCGTGCCATGGGTAAAGACATCTCTGGTCAAGCCTCTCTAATGGGTGACCCTCACAGGAAGTCAAGCCTAAGGCAGTATAATAGTCAAGCCTATCTAGAGGGTGACAAGCCTTTTCTAATGGGTGATTCCTGCATCCTTCGCTGGCTACACAGTTCTGGAGTTTAGTGTTTGCTCAAAACAACTCTACCTCTCAAACAGGAAAGTTGTTATCCCTGTACTCTCTTAGTTCTAGCTCCTACTCCCATCTGAAAAACTCTAAACTGATTCTTAACTGAACTTAAACTGTACTGAATCTAATACTATTCATATTTCTTGACTGATCTGACTGATTTAAGGAGAATTTACTTGGTTCCATATTTGACTAAATAACAGTGAATCTTGTTATTTGACTAAATGATACTGAGCTCGAGATAGATTACTCGAATACTACTGATCTGAGCCTAGTACAAGACTGAGGCTAGATTACTAGCGATACTAAGATTATGGAGATTACTGAGATTTCTTAAGTTTTGTATCTGTGTGAGAGTATAGAGTTCTATAACTTACTAAGTTCTGAGAATCATGGCTTGACTGAGATTATCATGAAAACTGACACGGGCTCTAGACTATAGCTAAATTATTGGGTATAAATACCCCTAGGACTCGATAATATAAAAGTAGTGCATAACCATGCTTGAATTATCAAGACCATGGACATTCATTCACCTTCACAATTACTAAAGCATCTCTTCAAGCATTTAGAAATAATAGACATTTGATAATATCAGGAGACATGCTATTGGCTCATACTCCATTCAACAAGGTCTTGCATCAAACACTTAATATGCATTAAAGAACACACAATTGTGGGATTTCATGCTATCATATCAAAATTCATTCACTCAAGCTTTTCAATAAACACTTACCATGTATGGGGTTGCACACAATTGGGGATTTCTAGTCCACATGCTATAATGGCTCTAATTCTTTCACATAAGCATTTTATCAAACATATGGGGAGCATTCTTTGGTTATTCAACAATTGCTACACTTAGTTCACATAAACACATCACTTAACAAGCAATTTGAAGAGGATTTGTCATGAACATCACATGAATATCACATACTAGGGTTAAAGCTTGAAACATCATCATCAAAACATGAATTAAAACTCAATAATAGTATGAACTCCAATTTCAATTCATATGAATCATGAAAACTCATAAACATAAGATCTTTGAATATTATAAAAGTGTTCTTGAGCTTCTTGGATGAAAGGGACCCAAGAATCAACATCTACATACCTTAGTTTCTAGATTCTTGAAAAGTTAATGGAGGAATCTTGATGATTGGGGTGTTGATTTAGGAACCCGAGCTCTTGTTCTTGAAAAAATTTAAGAAAAAACTAGTATTTTTGGGTCAAATGAGGACAAATCCTGTGTTAAGGAGTATATATAAGGGTTGGGAAAAGACCCTTTTCGCCCTTGGAATTAAATTAAAAAATCTTGATTTTACATGCTGGCGCTACGTGCCATAATCATTCAAGCTTACTGGAACTTGGAAAATTTGGAAACTGCTTGATGGCACGACACAGTGGAAATTGAATTGCCATCTTGGTTGCAAATTGAAAAAGGCACCGCGACGTGGTGGAATCGCGTTGGTGCACTTGAAACTGGCAACTCTAAAATTAAGCCTTGTCGAGATACGCCATAATTGTGGAGGCTCACTGGATTTTGATGATTGTCGTTTTGGATGGCTCCGCAAGTGCTAAACTGCCAGGTGGCATACTGTCTCACTAAAATGGCTCTAATTCTTCGTTCGAGTGTCGAATTTGGGTGAATTTTGTATCGATGGAAATCTTATTCAATTCTTTACATGAAAAAAAGTTGATATTAGGGAAATTCTATATGCTTCAAAATACTTCTCACTTAGGAAGATACTTCTTAACCTTTTAGCATCGGATTAACACTTCACTAAACATGCTCTAAGGCTCAGACTATGAGAGAATTTTTTTAGGTCTTACACATAGGAAAAAGGGGAGAAATAATAAGAGGGCCAAAATGTCAAGGCCAAAGAGTGCCCAAACAAATCCCTTTTGCCAGAAATATAGCAGAAACCACTAGGGTATTTGCAAAGTTAGCAGTGATGTATGTTTTGAATGTGGTAAGCCAGAACACAGGGTCAGAGATTGTCCTCAGTTAGGTTCCCAAAGTCAGTATAATCAACCCAAGATCAGTTCAGTCGCCCAAATCAGCAGGTTGTTGCTTCAAGTGCCACCAGTGGTCAATGCCCAAACAGACTCTACGCACTTCAGTACCAACTGGATTAGGAAAGTTCTCCTGTTGTGGTCATTGGTACGTTACAAGTTTATCATTTACATGTTTATGCATTTCTAGACCCAGGAGCTTCTTTGTCCTTTTTTTCTCCTTATATAGCTATTGACTTTGAAGTCAGTCCTAAAATCCTAGCAGAGTCTTTCTCACTCTCTACCTAAATGTGTAAATCTATCATAGCCTAGTGGGTATGCAAGAACTTTTTTGTTAAGGTATCTCAGAAAGTTACTTCAACAGACTTAGTCAAATTAGAGATGACTGATTTTGATGTCATTCTCAGCATGGATTGGCTTCATTCCTGATATGCCTCAGTTGACTGCAAAAACAAATTTTCCAGTTTCAATTTTCGAATGAACTCGTCTTTGAGTGGAGGGGAGTACTTCAGCACTTATAGGTCAACTTATTTCTTACCTTCAGGCGAGAAAAATAATATCTAAGGTATGTGTCTACCATCTCGTTTGAGTATAGGACTCTAGTTTAGAAACCCCTAATCTTAAATTAGTATCAGTAGCATGTGAATTCCCAGATGTGTTTCTCAAAGATCTTCTTGAATATCCTCTTCTCTTCTCCGCAAACTCAAACTCAACCTAAAGTGATAGTTTTACTTTGAATTTTCTTAGTATCATATTCAGATATAGCAACCAACTCGGTATCAATTAACGTTGCATACTCAGTCATGTATTCATGAATTAGTTCAGGTATGTACTTATGTATAAAATATGCATGTTCATTATACAAACTCAGCTTACTAGTAATCCCAGTCATGCATTCATAAATCATGTTCAACTATGTACTCATGCATCAGATATGCATGTTCAGTATATAAACTCAGTATATCAATAATTTTAGTCATGAAGTCATGATTCAGTTGTACATGTCCAGTATCTAAATTTAGTCTAGTATTATCCTCAGCTTAGTCAGTCTCATTCGAGGACAAATATTCTTAAGTGGGAGATATTATAAGACCCCACAAAACCCTAAGCTTAACTCAGTCCCTAAAAGTTTGTTAAGGGGTCCCATACTTAGAAAATTTCAAATAAGTATTCAAACTTAGTATTATTTTAGCCTTCGTAAGTTGGAAACTCTATTTCATGACTCTTATGATCTTAACGTATCAATATTTAGGTTAATTCATGATCAGAAATATCATTAGGTGTTTTCAGGAACTTTTTGGATTTTTTAGACCTCGTTGAGACCATGTTCGAAAGACCAAAATAGTGAGTTAATGCGATCCCAATGCGTCATATTGTCCATCGTGTCAACAGATAATTTTTCCCTCAGCTCAGTGCAATTTTTAGTAAACCAATGCAGACTTGATGAGGTGTGCCATCCATCACATCAATTCCATCGATGCGGTGTATCGGTCTGTGCATCGACAATTCAATTTTTAGTCATAAGAAGCCTCATCCATAGGGGTATTTGGGTTTTTTCCCACATCCTTCATCCCTTAAAAACATAAAATTTAGCCCTTTATTTGCAACACACTCATTATTTCTCAAATTGCTCAAGAACCAAAACCTAAGTGATTGAATTTCAAATTCAAGGCTCAAGATTCCACCATTAATCTTTAAGAATTTAGCAACCAAGGGATGTGAAGTGTTCATCGAAGAGTTCCTTTCACCCTTGAAGTCCAAGAAACTCTTTTTAAAACTTTGAGTAAAGTGATTTCATGATTTCCATGTTTGGATTCAAGTGTATTTATGATTATAATATTGATTGGGTTTCTAATCCATGACTAAGTGTAAGATTTATGTGCAAAACAATTATTATGTATGTAGTATAATGTGGATTCATGTTGAAGTCTTTAGATTGTGAACTTGGTATTGAAATTATGATGCTTATGTGTTGATTAGTACTATGTGCATATACAGTGCCTTCCAAGGGGTTTGATGAGTAGTTCATTTGAATGTAATAGTGAGATTATATCATGTTAGCATGTATACTAGTTCATGCCATTTTTATGCTAAGCAAGGTTATATGATGCTTTATTTTTATGCTATCGAGTTTTGGGAGTATTTAATACCCGACAATTTTGCTGTTTACCTAGAGCTAGTGTTAGTTATAGAATAGTCTCAGTCATGTCATGATCAGTAATACTCTCAATCTGTTATAGGACTCAGGAAAACTCAGTAGATTCAGTATTACCCCAGTCTAGTTTAGTATTTTACTCAAACCTCAGTAAAGTCAGTCAGCTATCAGAATTCAGTAGTATTCTGTCAATTAATGGAAACTCAGTATACTCTATAATAGTTCAGTCAGGCCTTGTATGAATTAGGAAATCAGTTCAGTATCTATTTACTTGGGAGTAGGATTTAGCACCGAGCCAACCCAGGGATAGGGCCATTCCTGCTAGCAGAGGGTTTGAACCTTAATAGCAATCCCTGCATTATAGAACTATGTAGCAAGTGTAGGTGGAAATATCATCCTTCTAGATATTATGAGGGTTGATACACCTCATTCGCGTTTTTCTGCCAGCAAGGGTTGATAAAAGAGCTTTTTGTAAGACATGGTTGACTTAGAGCTTGTCTTTACCCATGTCAGGGTATTGACACCCTTCCAATTGGGGTTACAGGTTAGACCCCAATCTATTTAGAAAAGGGCATATCAATTAGATGATTACCTTCCACAGTCTTAGTTTTAGATTCAGTTCAGTATAGAATTCAATTTAGTTCTACGAATTCAGGACTGTCAGACACAGTCATTCAGCTCAGTACGAAACTCAGTATAGTTCCATAGAATGAGGACTGTTAGATACAGTCATTCAGTTATTAGTAGTACAGTATTAGTTTACTGAGATATCAATTGATCAATATCTAGATTCAGTACCTAGTGCTGTCATAATCTTAGTTATAGTATACGTATTCATTTGTGTACTCTTATTCAGTTTAATTTATGTCATTCAACGATTATTGTTCATGCATATGAACCCATGCATTTTAGCCTACCTTACTTAGCATACCAGTCCATTCAAAGTACTAACGCATACTTTTATCTTGCGCTATGATGTCTTATATCATAGGTTCAGACGCAGGGCTCCCGAGCACCCTTAGCAGTTTAGATTTTTAGCAACTAGAGTTAGTGGTGTCCTCATAGTTCAAGGACATGATTATTTTATTCAGTATTTTATTTTAGTTGTATAGTTTTAGTAGTTGGAGTTATTTGGGGGCTTGTCCCATCAACTCCATATTTCAGACAGTTTAGAGGCTTTTCAGAGTAGAGTATTTTTGACAGATGTTTTAGTTCTTGTATTGCTATACCATGTTTAGTTTTATTTCAGTTTTGAACCTTATGGAAAGTTTTCACCTAATTTCCACATATTTATAGTATTATTATTCAACTATTGCAGCAGGTACCAGTCATGGGTTAGCTTGTGGTCCTTTGGGATTATGAGCACCATGTAGCATCTGGGATACAGACTTGGGGAGTTATAGATGGACTAGTACTCTGTGGTGTATTGGATAGAAAACTCCAGCGTTTGTGGCAAACTTAGGTTGGGGGCTTAGATACCGAGTTAAGGGCGAATTCCATATAGCCCGTGGAATATCAGCTATAAGGCGTACCACCTAGCTCAGAATTAAAACAAAGAAAGGAATTGTATCTGAAGAATTGTTTTAAGATTATTTGAGATTACCTATGTGTTTTAAATTATTTCATGCATAACATTTTATGAAATTCTCTCACCTATGTTATATATATAAAAGTACATTATTTTGAATATCTCTATGTACTAGTACATTTGTATTGACCCCCTACATTTCTTTGTTAGAGATTTGCAGTTGGTGAGCCTCCCTTATTCAAAAGTTTTAATCTATAAGTCATTGTTATTTTATTTTGATTCATGGTCTGACTGGGGGCATTGTCCCAGTCTTTCGGCAGATGTTATTTTCAGTTAGTAGAGATTTTGTAGACTAGATTTAGATATTTGTTTGATATTTATGAACTCATTTCAGTATTGAGTAGTTTGAAATAAAATTTTACCATGATTCCGTTTCGTTATGTATTTCCGCATTTCCTTTTAGTATATGAATTGTGTATATGATTGGAAGATTAAAGGGGCGCTCAGGATTTCATGGTTTGAGATGTCCGTCATAGCTAGGGCCTTAGTTCAGGTAATGGAAAACTTGGTATCAAAGCATAGTTCATGGTTCTAGGGTGTCTATAAAATCGTGACTAGTAGAGTCTTGCTTATAGGTATGTTGTGCACCACACTTATAATCAGGAGGCTACCGGACATTTAGAAGTTATTTATTATTCTTTCTTACTCTAGTTCATGCTATAACATCGTCCATATGGAAGTTATCCAAATTGATTCCTTGCTCTAATTTCATTGGCCATGCCTCATTGTCGAGACTATACAAGTATAAGAGTCTAGCTCCCCTAGCGATGAGGTTCTCTTTGATTGAGTTATCTATAAAGTTACAAGATAGCACAAGGACTTGAGTGGAGCCCATTAGTTTTTCAAGGTGTATTGATTTGAATGTATACCTTTATCTTGATGAAATCATGCTTTCCATCCTGAGGTACGAAGTGCATTCAGTCCTCTTTCAAAATTCTTAATACAAATGTCATGCATAAAGGTAATGATGTGTAATAGAATATTGGAACTGTATTTTCACCTGAGTAGTAGTATATGTTAAAGTGTTAGGACCTATTGGTAGTGAGATAGTACAGAAGTTAGTAACATAAAGCCATAAGGTAGCAGTCAGAGTGAGGGTGACTTTTGCATAAATAAATAGTTTTAGTTGTATAACCATGGATTGAGGAGTGGGTTTCCATTTATAGTGATAGTGTAATGTAGTAGCAATAGTTGTAGATTGTGTGGTAGTCTGTGAAGGATGTGGCTGGCAATGATTTTTATATATTCAAAATAGGAAGGATCTCAGAATAGATAGTTATGGTGGTTGTAGAAATCATTTATAGGTTGTGAATAGAGAGAGGTAGATTAGTCAATAAGTTATGGGTAGAGACTCATTGGCGTAAGTAGAATTTAAATGTAGTGTAAATGTATGCTTGGGTAAGTAAGTGTGATGTGAGAAATTATAATATGTTGATAAGATTGGAATGGGTTAAATTATAAGATTAAAGATCAACTATCTCTATTATATGACTTTTCCCCCTTGATTGTCTTTTCTCAAGTCGTTGTAAACTAGTACTACGTGTGAGAAGGCATATAGTAGATTTATAGGTGCTGTAGTAATGTCGTAGAGAGGATGAATTTATGGGTCATAGTTAAATGAAGTAATAGACTTAGGTTGAAATTTCTATTTGATGGGCTAGTATAATATGTGCATGCTTCATTGGTGTTACATGATTGATGCTAGACTATAAGCTAGAACTTTAGATGTGAAGTGTAGTGGTAAGATTAGTAGCTTTAGATTTGTGATGCATGTTTTGTGTGAATGAATTAGCAGACTGGAGGTAATGTCTGAAATAGCCTAGGTTGGCAAACTTGCAGAATAAGGAGTGAAAAATTCTGATATATATATATATGCTGTCATGAAGAATTGTGTTAAGCGTAATGAATTGTGGTTGAGTCATTAGGTGGAGAAATGCGTGAGTACAAACGAATAAGTTGAATCCCCTGGTAGTATGTAGTTAGATAATGTTTTATGTGTATAAGTTTTTTGAGTACCTAGTTTGTGTTCTTGAAATTTATATTATGTAGAAGTCTGGGTGGTGCTCGCTAGAGTTGAATTGAGAAAATCTACGTAGGCAATATGTTCCTTTGGTATAGTCTTACAAATTTACTATGTGGTAAGTTAAGCAATTAACAGTCTAATGTTATAATTTTAAGTGGTAGAAAGTGGATTTTTATGTAATAAGGAATGGGGATGGGTATGCTCTTGAGGCTATGAGTTATAGGTTGATGGCTATAGAGGATAACAAAGTAAAGAGTAGCGTTCTTGGAAAGAAATGCCTTCTGAGTATAGTTTATCAGAGAGAGTTGGAGTTTATGCATATGGCGATATCCCTTTTGTGTTGAGAGTTGTGATTGCAGATTTGATGCAAGGTTATGTCTGCAAGTCTAGGATTGTGACTTTGATCTAAGGGGGAGATGATTAATTAAAGTAGTTTCTGAATTTTCTTGTGGTGTCAAGTTTCAGGTAAGAATGATGATAAATCAATTCCTATTCAAGCAAACTACTCCTACTTCAATTTAATGAGGACATTCCATCAATGTCTTATGTATTTAAATCAGGCCTATGCCTAAGGTCTAAGTTATCTATGCAACCTATGTAATGTTCTGACCTCCAAACCGGAAGCAGTGATGTCTCAGTAAATCAAGTCTTTCTTGTATTCAATCTCTATGTTATGATGGTCATGATCGATAAATTCATGTCCCAAATCATGCTTGGTTCTAAGGAACTATATTTTAGTATGTTACCGAATCATTCTATGTTGGCTTTAGCCAAAGTAATAAAGTTTATGCAAACACATGACTATCTCAGCTCGGAATATGAGAAGTAATAGCTTCAAGTAAAATTTCTTATCCTAGCCGTTGAACTCATGAGTTCCCCCTTTATGTCACATGGCTTATGATATGTGCACCCATGTTTCACATTGTGGTCTGTCCTATGAAATCATGTTGAGTTGTATTATGCCAAACTACTTTTTTCTTATGATCTAGACACTCGATATATAAACCCCTTTGGGTCTATTCAACCTTATCTTCACCTCATGTCCCTCATTGATTAGTGCAATAAGTATAAGCTATTAGGTGACAAGTGTTACTTCCATTCATGATGTTTATGCTCGGGTCCTTCAATGACCCTCCACGTGTTAGTATGATGGTGGTTGCAAAAGCGTAGTGATGTTTTAGGTAGGGGAGTAGATGCTCTTGAATGAGAAAATTTTGTTGTGATTTCTTTATCTAAAATTATAAGAGGAGGGGGAAAGGAGGATATGAACTTTTGTTATATGAAATAGTTAGGAAGTAGATCTGTGGCGAAAGTTTATGTGTTAGTAAATGGAATTAACTGGTCTTAGTGGAGAGATCCATGAAGTGGGTGTAGTAATGATAGGCTTGAATATTGTGATTGATGAAAACGCAACTCAATGTGTTATGTGGTTGATACTCTTTGATTTAAAACCTGAGTGTTTTTTATGATAGTGACAAGGTGAAGTAATTTTCTTAGTGGGGTGTAAAGTATAGGGTCCCATAGCTTAAATTGAAACCTTTTAACTTCGAGTTAGGCTTCAATGTTGAAGTACTATGTAGTGAGATTCAAACTCTTGTGGTTAGATGTGTGATAGGATAATTGTAAGTTAGAAAGTGTGAAGAATGCTATTTATTATTTAAGGCATAGACGAGTACTGTCTCTAAGTTTAAGTCTATTCGTTGTACCTTTTAAGGTAAAGAATGCCTGTAATCTAATGCCATATGAAGACCTTATTTTAAATATTAGTACCAATGTAAGTCAGGTTTATTATTATCGAATTAACACATGCCTTATGTTGTGATAATTACTATACATAGAACACATGTGCAAGATTATCCCTCTGTAAAGTCTCATTTCCTCATGTTTCATGCTTACACAATTCACTAGGGGTTATTTTGAAGCAAGTTTGATGCCTTTGTATGTTTTGTTGAGGAAAAGTGTTCAATGAGAGATTACGTTCTTTATTCTACACTTTTAGAGCTTTAAAAATTCCCTACCCATCATTTGGAGATGAATGATCCCAAGGGGGAGATAATGTAACACCCCACATTTTTGAGCTAGAAATCGAACCATAATTCCTACGTATATAACTCTAATAACATGATTTGATTTTAAGTTCATTAGTCATGATCTTTATACAAGTGTGTTAAGTGAATATGAGGTAAAAAATGTTTATAGGAATCACTTAGAGAGAAGTTGAGCTAAGAGTTTTTGATTCAGCTAAATTTTTGTATTCGATTCAACAAGGGTCTATGTAACGCCCAAAAATCTGACCCCGAGACATCACACGGTGCTTAAGAATACGAGTAACCTTAGGCTTACCATGTCTGCCTTTTACTAGGTATAAATTTCATAATCAAGGTAACGTAGACATTAATGTCATCCTGAATATGAAAACTGTCTGAAATAACTGAGAATAATCTTAAAGAAATGTATAAAATTCAAATACTGTAAGTTTGAATCAAATATAGCAGCCTGACAAGCCTCTACTACTAAGAACTAGAGAGTCACTGGGACACACCCCCAGCTAACTTGAACTGTCTGAAAGAATATTGAATCATATAAAACTATCAAGCTGCAGAATCTGAATGAATAAGTCCCCAAACTATAAGAACTCACCAACTGTCGGATGTAGATGAAGAAGCTCAAACTACTCTTGCTGTTGATACTGAGCATATGAACCTACATTATGAGACAAT
Source organism: Capsicum annuum (assembly GCF_002878395.1). NCBI lineage: Eukaryota > Viridiplantae > Streptophyta > Magnoliopsida > Solanales > Solanaceae > Capsicum > Capsicum annuum. The sequence continues at coordinate 43,970,410 of NC_061117.1, forward strand.
GTAGCACATAGATGTATATGTGGATCAGTACTTTGAGGATGTACTGAGTATATGGGGGTGAAATACATATGTAAAACATCATCTCATCATCATAATTTATAAAACAATGCATGCAAAATGTAAATGACTCACACAAGCTGGAAGATCTAAAATATTGAAATAACAAGAAACAAATCATACTTTATAAATTTGGTGAGTCATAACATTTAGATATGAAAGCTGTGCTTGTATTTTCTCTTTAAATCATATTGTCTAAGTGTAAAAAGGACTCACTCTTAATTCTGAAATCCAAAAGTTGAAGTCTGTAGCTAGTATCTTTCTGTAAAGCATAATATGAGTAAGCTTTGTGAGCCTTTACACTTAGTTTTCTAAAAGTTTTTTGTTATTTTTTTTTGCGAAACTATTATGAAAATCTTTACCATTAACTTTAAGGGAAAACACATTACCTTAAGGCTTTAGGGAAAACTATTTTGCAAGGGAGGTTTTTCTAACCGACATAAACCATGCGAGCTACATGGAGTCCAACGTCTCATCCTCCTAAGGAAGAAACCTCACGTTAGGGAGAGGTGTCATACTCTTGTTAGGGACTATAAACCCTTCTTAAGTGATTACTGTCTTAGCCCACCATGGGAACTTTAACCTCAATTCTATGGTGGCACATAGCTCTGGGGTATGAGACCTTGGAATCATATCCAACTTGGTGCTAAATACTACTACCTTTAATTTGTTACACCCATCTTATTGGAAATTCACTTTTAAAACTAGCATAAGGGTTTAATATGAAACCAGTTATGCACTTATCTGAATTAATCTGTAAATGACACTATTTTTCTTTCTGTAATCTATAATAAATCTGTAAAGTAGATTCCAAAAGTTATCTGAGGATCAAAAGATCAAAACTTTATTGTAAATATAGGATAATCAGCCTATAGGATGCTTAAAGCATCATATTTCTTGAAATATCAGCATATAAACTTGGGACTTGATAACCCATGAATCAAACTCATGTCAAAGCATCATAATGATCATGCTTAGTAATGAAAACAATGATAATTCATCTCAAAATCTGCAAATTTCTGCAATAGGCATGAAAATATAAAAATAGACATGCAATCCACCTTCTAAAACACTTGAAATCTCAAAATCTTGCAAAGAGCAATAATGGGTATGAACCCTAATTCAAATCTCATGAATATTCATTCAAAATAATATGAATTTGTAAATAAAACTTGGTGTTGGGCACAAGGATGAAAGAGGATCCTTGTTCGTAAACCCCACATACCTTGGTAGATGATTAGATGAAGAATATTGAATTATTGATTCCTAGTTGAGTTCTTGGTGATGGATTCTTGATTATCTTGTCTTGGGAATCCTCAATTTAAACTTTCTTGGAGAAACAACGGAGGATTTTGATTTGTTGGAGAAGAAGCTATGGAGCTCTAAGGTTTTACTTTTGAAGAGAATAATGAATAATGAGGTATCTTTCCTATTTGGGGTTAACATTATGTGTTTTGATAAAATAAGAGTGGGGAAATTGACTTAATTACCCCTTTAGAAATTTTTAATGAATTAAATAGTGCCCAGCGCCGCGCCGCGTCGAGTTTGCATTGGGCTATTGGAATTTGCACTATGATACTAGGAAAAATATTTGTCAACTCGATGGGCAATGCGATGCATCGAGATCACGTTGACTCACTATTTTCATGATCCAAACGAGCTTCTAACGTGGTCCAAAAAATTTAAAACTCGCCCGAGAACACCTATCAACCTCACTGATCATGAATCAACTTAAAAGTTGACATTTTAAGGTTATAAGGGTTATAATAAAATCATTGAAATACTGAGGTCTTAAAATGAGACTGACATTACTTTGCTAAATGTTTCTAAGTTTGGGACAATTTTTTTTGGCATACTGTATATGACTGAAACGACTAAGATTTTGCGGGGTCTTACAATATCTCCCCCTTGGGAACTTTCTTCCTAGAATGTGGATAGTTAAGCTAAAAATACTGAGGAATCTGAGGCTATAAATTATCATGTACAACTGAAACAAACTGTATGACTGAATCTAAAACATACTGAGCTACTGAACTGATCTGTATGTGCATGAATGTACATGAAAATAACTATATGGCTGAAACTGAGACTGGAAAAGAACAGAATGGAGGAAGACTATTACCTTTGGATAAATTAGAGTTTGTAGAGAATTACACTAGCTGAATAGGCCATGCATTTCTTTAACAAGGACACATGTAATACTGGATGAACTGAGGATAAATATTCAGGTAACTCAAGCTCATAGGCTACCTTCGCAATACGGCTCAAAATACGGAATGGACCAATATAATGGGGACTCTTCTTGCCAAATCTCTTCACCCCATTCATGTGTGACACTTTCAATTACAGAAGATATAGGAGATGCTATAGAAGAGAAACCCTTAACAAAATGTCTTTAGTAGCTAGATAAACCCAAGAAAATTCTAATGTCTGAAGGAGAAATAGGTCTAGGCTAATTTCTTACGGCTTCTATCTTTTGAGGGTCAACTCTAATACCCTCACTAAAAATGATATGTCCACGGAAAGCTACTGACCTTAGCCAAAATTTACATTTGCTGAACTTGGCGAACAACTGGTGATCTCCAAGAGTTTGCAACACAATTCTAAGATGGTCTGCATGATCATCCTTACTACAAGAGTTGTAATGCCCTAATTTTCCAAACCGAGATGCTACACAGTTCTCATGACCCCGAAGGACCACAAGCTAACCCATGACTAATATCTGTACTTGTAGACTGCATAATATATAAATATATATTTGGAAAGCTGGAGAAAACTTGTAATAAGGTGCAAAATGTTTAAAAATACTCAAAATTGATAGTTGAATACTAATACATCTGTCTGAAGAGCCTCTAACTATCTGAACTATGGATTTGATAGGATATGTTCCCAACTAAATCCATCTACTGAAAATAATCTGAATCTAATGAGATAGTAAAAAAATAAGGATCATTCTCGAATAAAGAGGACTCATTGCTACGTATACTACTGCTGACTGGGTCTGTACTACTAAGAGTGCTCTAGGGCTCGTGTTTCTGAACCTATAGCATTAAATAAAATACGATAGCACAAATACAGCAGTACGAGAATGTACTGAGTATGCAAATGAGGTAAGGCTAAATGCAAGGGCTTATGCATGAACAATAACTAACTGAACGATATGCAAGAGCTAGATTAGCATACAAAGAGAATATGTAACTACTTAACATACTATGCATAATGTGACTGAGCATACTAGGACTGAATCTGATAACTTATTCTAAATATACCTTTAATATGAGATTTCTGAACATAATTAGATTATACATATTTGAAGCTACTGAAACTGATATCTGTAATTATTAATACTGATAAACTAGATGATTGAGTCTACCAATAACTGATATTAAACTGGATGAATCTGAGATTAAACCTATTAAGGGCGGGATAATCTCTAAATTTTCTAATAATGCTTAAGATTGACTAGGCTTGAGATCAGGCCTAACTAACAGGTGATCTCTGGAGCTGATATTAAGAATACTCAGTTAAATCTGAGATTGGGATTAAGCCTATCTGATGGGTGAACTCTGTAGGTACTAATACTAAATAACTTTATGTGAGACCAAGCCTAAGTAGCGGGTGGTCTATGAATCTATGGAACTATCTGAGTTTCTCATTGAGATTAATGACTTTATCTGACAGTCCTGATTTCTGAGTTCTCTTCTGAAGACTGATACTAAAACTATATCTATGGGAGTTCTCACTTAACCGACATGCCCTATATCTGAACTAGTGGGGTCCAACCTATAACCCCAGCTGGAAAGGTGTCAATACCGTGCCGCGGATAGAAACCTCTTCTATGGTCAAGCCTCTCTGACGGGTGACCCTGAATAGGAAGTCAAGCCTAAGGCAATATATTAGTCAAGTCAAGCCTTAATCTGATGGGTGACTCCCAATCCTACACTGGCTACGCAGTTTTGGAGTACAAGGATTCCTGCTAATGAGTCTGCCTCTCTAATGGGGAAGCCTCCATCCCCATCGCTCGGTACTAGTTCCTATGCCCAACTGAACGAATCAAAATTGATTCTTAACTAAACTAAAACTGAGCTAAATCTGTTATAATTCATATTTCTTGACTGATATGACTAGGTTCACTTGGTTCCGTTATCTGACGGAATACTACTGAATCTAATATCTGACTGAATGATACTAAGTTCTGAATTCTGTAACTAACTGAGTTCTACTAATCATAGCACGAATGAAATTATCTTAAGATTATCTTGGCTCTAGGTATACAACTATATTTTTTGGGTACAAGTACACTCAGGACTTGATAAAAGGAAACTGACAAAACATGACTTCTTGAATTCACTACTAACATCAACATCATAGCATGTATTCAAGTATACATTGTTGAGTAATTCATACTAACATATAAAAATTCATTTAACAAGGGATGCACAAGGATAAAAATGCACACAACATACTGTAATTCATTCACTATGGTCTCTCAACAAACACTTGGCTCGCATGGCTTATACAAAATTTGGGAGTTTCTAGGAAATATCCTATAATAACCCAATTTCCTTTACAGAATAATTTTATCAAACACATGGGGAGCATGCTTTGGTCATATACCAATTTCCACACCTAATTCTCATGGATAATCAATCAACATACAACTTGAAGGGATTTGTCATGAACATTACATAATTATTACATAATAGGGTCAAAGTTTGTAACTTTATAATCATATCATGTATTAAAACTCAACAACAACATAACCTTCAAACTCAATTCACATAAACCATGGAAAATACATAAATTTAAAATCTTGAATTTAGAAAGAGGGATTTTTGAACTGCTTGGGCAGAAGGGACCCAAGAATCAACACTTGCATACCTCAAAGGCTTGAATCTTAAAAGATAATGTCTTTTCTTGAAGGTTCTAGAATTGGGAATGATAATTTCTTGGTTTTCTTGAAGGCGAGCTTGAATTTTGTTCTTTGGTGATGATCTTGAGAGGAAACGCTAATTTTCTTATTCTTGAGAGTGGAGAGGATTAAGGTTTTTTAAAAATGATTTATGATGGTTATGTATGTGATTTTGATGATTTATGTTGTGAAAACTAAAGGAAAAGTCAAAAATACCCCTACGAAACCGCTTCCTAGTTGCTAAAATTACAAGCTGACGACCAAGGCTGATAGCCATCAGATCTGTGATAGCCTGTCAGCCCAGGTCGTCACCTAGGCGATGGAATTGATGGTTTGATATCTAAGCTTGATGAAATGGCTGTTAAGTCATTAGAAATGTCATCAGAAATATGATAAGTCATCAGAGATATCGTCAATAATGTGATAAGTCGTCAGAAATGTCGTCACTTAGTTTCCAGGCTGACATACTGGAGTAAAATGGGTATAACATTTTTCTCCGATATTGGATTTGGGAGAAATTGGTATCGTTGGAAATATAATTCAATTATATATCTGTTGGTGGGTGATGAGCTAAAAAATTCATAGTACAATGAGATATATGCTAATTTTAAGTTGACTATGGCAATATCCTTCCTAAGAATTCAATCGATAAGGAATGTTTTGCTTCGTCTGATACATGGGAGTAATTTGAACACTTAATATACATCTAAATTACTCATAAAACTATAAAAGAATCATGATGTACTATGTATGAGATTGAAACATGGCACTAATATTTGTTTGGATTTTTTTCTAGGTATTACAATATCTCTCCCTTGGAAACATTCGTCCTCAAATGAGATTGACTGAGAGGGAAGGAACGATAGACCAAACATGAACTGAACATGAATAAATGAATCATGATTTCATGACTGACGTGATTGATAAACCGACTATATCATACTGAACATCCATATCTGATGCATATGTAACTGATTCTGAATGCATGTAAGATCTGAAGCAACTCGTAAGCTGAATTCTCATAATGGACATGCATGTATAATGCATGGGTGCGTGACTGATTTATTCTTATGGATACATGACTGGGTATAATGATAAGCTAAACTTTCTCTACTAAACATGCATATCTAATGCATGAATGTCTGACTAGACTGACTCCTAGAGGCATGACTGATTATGCAATAATGACTGATGCAAAGGTTGTAATGAGAATATGAGCATGAAACTAAATGGATTTAAGGAATTTGATAACTTTGGGGAGTCATGGAGTATCTCCCCCTTGGTATATTATGACCCGCTATGCACACTTACCTTACGGATATACTGGGGTGATGCATAGGGCATATATGAACTAGATCATGAATGAACCTCGGGAGTCTGAAAATAATGCATATTATGAAGATAAAAGATTCATACATACCCAAATCTATGTCAGGAAAACTTTCTGAATCATGGCGAGTCTAAAGTGAATAGAGTCGGTTCTGACGCTGTCCACTATTGGTACTAGGGGTGGCGCATTACTAACGCGAATCTCTACCTTTTTGAGCTAAGAATCTACACTCCCGCACTTTGTGACCTGTCTTACCACACCCAAAACATACCTAACTATTTTCTCTTCATGCACCTAGATGGTTCTTGCCACACTCTCCACAAAGTGGATAAGTGCGCTTACTTCTAACACTACTCTGGGATTTAGAGCCTGGCGCCCCATCATGGTTGACATCTCCAAAATTTGGTGCAGTCACACTAGTTGAGGATAGAGCTAGGACTGATGTCTTCTAACTATGGTGAGAATGATTACCACCCTATGACCTAACTTGATAAAAGCTGTAACTACCTATTTTGAATCTCTTATTAGATTTATCTGCCTCTATCTGCTGGGCATGTATCATTAACCTAGAAAGATCCATGTCTCTATTGAGCATAGCGGTTCTACACTCCTTCAACACTAACCCAAATAGACCAGTCACAAACTTACTCATACACGCTTTACGTTCAGCTATCAAGTCAGGAGCATACTTAGGTAACTTGTTGAACTTAAGACAATACTCCTTCACTGTCATAGACCTTTGTATTTAGGTTCATAAACTCTTCTACCTTAGCTTTTCTTATCTCTAGTGGGAAAAACGTATCTAAAAGGGCATCTTGAAATATCTGTCAAGTCATGGGAGTTGCATCTTCCCCTCTACTCTTCTTCCATAACACTACCCAATCATGAGCAATATCTTTCAACCTATAAGATTCTAATTCCACACTCTTCTCCTCTTACACATGCATAATTTGGGTGATCTTCTTCACCTCTTTTAGATAAAGCTATGGGTCCTCACCTACAACTGACCCAAAGAATTCTGGCGAGTTCATTATCATAAAATTTCTGATCCTGGCTATGGCTGAATCCCCATCTTGCAGAGGTGGGGCTGCAGCCTAACGGTTTCCCTGAACACTAGTGGTCACAGCTTGGGCTAGCACCTGAAAAGCTGCCCGAAACTCTGTATTTGACACATGCTCATTCAGAGGATCTATGGGCTGAGGTGGCTGATTGTCATTCCTATGGGCATTATATAAGCGAGGAGGCATGTTCTGCAAATGGAATAGGAATAAGGATTAGACTAAGAGTTCAACTTGAGCTTTTTGCTCACTGGCACGACATGAATACTGAAAGAAGGGAAATTGTTCCTAAAACATCGTATAGCCACCTATACATAAATGTGGTGCGCAACACACCCATGCATAAGACTCTACTAGATACGGCATTTCAGACTTCCTAGGACACTATTGAACCTCAAGCTCTGATACCAAGTTTGTAATGTCCTAATTTTTCAAATTGAGATGCTACACGGTGCTCATGACCCTGAAGGACAACAATCTAACCCATGACTAACATTTGTACCTATACACTATATAATATATAAATATAAATGTGGAAAGCTGGTGAAAACTTGCCATAAGGTTCAACACATCTAAAAATACTCAAAACTAAAAACTGAATACTAATACATCTGTCTGAAGAGCCTTTAACTGTCTGAACTGTGGATTTGATGGGATAAGTCCCCAACTAACTCAATCTACTAAAAATAATGTGAATCTAATGAGATAGTAAAAAAATAAGGATCATCCTCAAATAAAGAGAACTCACTGCTATGTCTACTGCTGCTAACTGGGTCTGGACTGCTAAGAGTGCTCTGGGGCTTGTGCTTCTGAACCTATGGCGTCAAATAAAATACCATAGTACAAATACGTCAGTACGGGAATGTACTGAGTATGCAAATGAGGTAAGGCTAAATGCAAGGGCTTATGCATATACGATAACTAACTGAATGATATGTAAGAGGTGGATTAGCATACATAGAGAATCTGTAACTACTTAACATACTGTGCATAATATGACTGAGCATTTTGGGACTGAATCTGATATCTTATACTAAATATTACATCAATTTAAGGTTTCTGAACATACTGAGATTATATGTATCATAAGCTACTGAAACTGATATCTGTATTTATTAATACTGATAAATTGGATGACTCAGTCTATCGATAACTGATATTAACTGGATGAATCTGAGATCAAACCTATCTAGCAGGGTGATCTCTAAATCTTCTAATAATGATTAAGATTGACTAGGCTTGAGATCAGGCGTAACTAACGCGTGATCTCTAGAGTTGATATTAAGAATGTCAGCTGAATCTAAGATTAAGATCAAACCTATCTGATGGGTGACCTTTATAGGTACTGATACTTAATAGCTTTATATGAGACCAAGCCTATGTAGCGGGTGGTCTATGAGTCTATGGAACTATCTGAGTTCCTCACTGAGATTGATGACTGTATCTAGCAATCCTAATTTCTGAGTCCTACTCTGAAGACTGATACTGAATCTGTAACCGTAGGAGTTCTCACTTAACCGACATGCCCCAAATCTGAACTAGTGGGGTCCAACCTGTAACCCCAGCTTGAAGGGTGTCAATACCGTGCCACGGGTAGAGGCCTCTACTATGGTCAAGCCTCTCTGACGGGTGACCCTGAACAGAAGTCAAGCCTAAGTTAATATAATAGTCAAGTCAAGCCTTAATCTCATGGGTGACTCCTGGTCCTGCGCTGCCTACGCAATTCTGGAATACAGGGATTGCTATTAATGACTCTGTCTCTCTAACGGGGAACCCGCCATCCCCATACTCGCTCGGTGCTAGTTCCTACTCCTAATTGAAAGACTCTGAACTGATTCTTAACTTAACTAAAACTGAGTTGAATCTGTTATTATTCATATTTCTTGATAGATCTGACTAGGTTCACTTGGTTCCATTATTTGATGGAATACTACAGAATGACACTAAATTCTGAATTATGTAACTAAATGAGTTCTAATGATCATAGTCCGACTGAAATTATCTTGAGACTAACTCGGGTCTAGGTACACAACAATATTTTTTGGGGACAAGTATCCCCAAGAGTCGATAGAAGGAAACTGACAAAACATGACTTCTTGAATTCACGACTAACATCAACATCATAGCATGCATTCAAGTATACATAATTAAGGACTTCATACTAAGATATAACAATTCATTCCACAACGGATGCACACGGATAAGAGTACACACAACATACTATAATTTATTCACTATGGTCTCTCAACAATCACTTGGTGTGTGCATGGCTTCTACTAAATTTCAGGGTTTCTAGGCAATATGCTACAATGACCGAATTTCCTTCACACAAGCATTTTATCAAACACATGGGGAGCATGCTTTGGTTATATAACAATTTCCACCTAATTCTCATGGATAATCAATCAACATACAACTTGAAGGGATTTATCATGAACATCACATAATTATTACATAATAGAGTCAAAGTTTGCAACTTAATAATCATATCATGAATTAAAACTCAGCAACAACATAACCTTCAAACTCAATTCACATAAACCATGGAAAACACAAAAATTTAAAATCTTAAATTTCGAAAGAGGGATTCTTGAACTTGTTCAACGAAAGGGACCCAAGAATCAATACTTGCATACCTCAAAGGCTTGAATATTGAAAGAGAATATCTTTTCTTGAAGGTTCATGAATTGGGAATGATAATTTCTTAGTTTTCTTGAAGTAGAGTTTGAATCTTGTTCTTGGGTGATGATCTTAAGAGGAAACCCTAATTTTCTTATTCTTGAGAATTGAGAGGATTAAGGATTTTTAAAACTGATTTATGATGGTTATGTATGCGATTTTGTTAATTTATGTCATGGAGGGTAAAGGAAAAGTCCAAAATACCCCTATGAAATTTTTTTCTATTTTCTAAAATTATCAGCTGATGACCAATGCTTATAAGCCGTCAGATCTATGATAGCCCGTCAACCTAGGTCGTCACCTAGGAGCTAGAATTGATGGGTTGCTATCTAATCTTGATGATATCGATGATAATTCATCAGAAATGTCCAAAAAAATTTGATAAGTCATCAGAAATGTCATCAGTAATGTGATAAGTCATCAGAAATGTCGTCACTCAGTTTCCAGGCTGACATGCTGGAGTAAAATAGGTATAACATTTTTCTTCGATATCAGATTTGGGAAAAATTTGTATAGTTGGAAGGATAATTCGATTATATATCTATTGGTGGGTCATGAGCTAAAAAAATCACATTAAAATGAGAGATATGCTCATTTAAAGTTGACTATGGAAATATCCTACCAAAGAATTCAATCGGTAAGGAATGTTTTGTTTCATCTGATAGCTGGAAGTTATTTGAAGCCTTAATATACATCTAATTTACTCGTAAAACTCTAACAGAATCATGATGTACTATGCATGAGATTGAAACATGGCGCTAATATTGGTTTGGATTTTTTTTGGGGTATTACAAGAGTAGACAAGAATATCATCGATAAAGACTAACAAAATTGTCCAAATACTATTAGAACACTCTGTTTCATCAAGTCTATAAAGGCTGCTAGGGCTTTTGTTAGTTCGAAGGACATGAATAGAAACTCAAAATTAACTGATTTCATGAATACATAAACTAATTTCAAGTCTATAAACTGATTTTATGAATATATATGTCATGCCATGGGAATGTTCATACGACTGAGATTGGAACAATAGAGTAAACTTATAAGTACCCATTACTCCAAACTGGATTTATTATACAAAGATAAACTAATAGGTTTAGGACATGAAAGATCGGAGGTTATAGTCCATCTTTCCTAAGGACATTATGTCTCTAGAAGAATGCTTACTTGGCTGAGATACTGAGGAAAAGTTGAGATGATGCATAGAGAACCTACGAACTAAATCTTGACTGAGTATTTGGGGTCTAAAAGTGAGGCACGACACATGAACTGGGCTAAATTCATAATTACTAGGATGATCCATCTTGGAATAGGAATATTCAGTAGACTTTGGATAGGGCGACTAGGCAGAAAGATGGGAAACCATATAAACTTGTCTGCCTGATTGCTAAACTGAATTATTGGCTTTAAGGACTAACTCATACTGAAAATTATACTCAACTGGAGCATTTCTTGACACTCTTTCTATAAAGTTATATTGACTTTAGGGAGCAAGGAAATCTTCGCATAGTCTACATAAGACATTTGAATAAGAAATCACAACATGGCTAAAATTCTATAATATGGGCACTAATAACTCTACCTACTAAGGTCTGATCTGGACTTAATTCTCCCACTATGTTCAAACCAACTTAAATCTCTGAAATGCATTTATCCCCTTACACGTTATCATAACATTCAAGCCTATCTTCATAACTATAGCCTCATGTAAACTAGCATGCAAAAATCTTTTCTTAACATGAATATTTACTCTCTCCCTTTTAAGTAACTACTCATCATTACATTATTTCATAAGGAGAGTTCACTAAAGGTTAAAACATGGGGACCTGAAGCATGAATGGACACTATACTGAACTCGACACTTAACTAGGGCCTAAGGAATAGAACATCAACATCCTAGACTTTATCAAGAGATCAAATCTGAGGTATACATGACGAAATCTGATTTAGCTGATCATCAGGAGTGTAGCATAATTCATGGAAACTGAGCACACTGTAAGGCATGAGTACATGATTCATTATCTTCATCACCTAAGTTTGGAGTTTATGTGTTAAGAAAATATGATTCATAACACTGAGTGAACTGGAACTGGTCATACTAGAAACTGTAAGAGTACATAATTTTTGATAACATATACAAAAATAAACTATGATCATAGAACTGACATATACTGTGTGAGTAAATATCATGATAGCGGAAGTGCAATACTTTGCACTGAGGTAAGGACGGGTTGGGTATCAACCTCTCCCACTAATTTTCTACATATATAGACATTACTACTAAAATATGAAGGCCTGACTTTTTGAGATACCATAATTGAATCTTTCTTGTATACCTACCGAGCTATGATAGACTGACCCACTAGGGTGGAGACTGAGAAAGGTTCTCTTACCGTTTTTGATCTAACTTTGAAATCGACTACTATGTAAGGAATTACAAAAGATAGAGAACTCCTGGATCTAATAAGATAAAACATGTAAATGAAAGATCCATAAAGTACCAGTAACCATGTCCGGAGAACTTTCCTAATCTTGTCTAGACTAAAGTGCATAAATCCTATTTGGGCATTGACCACTGGTGGCACTGGAAGTAGCACCCTGCTGATTTGGGTGACCTGACTGAGCTAAAGAACGGTTGTAATGACCCTGCTGGAGTAAATATTTTCCCCTCTGAGCCATAACTTTACACTCTCTCATCCTGTGGCCCGACTTACCACATCCAAAACACACATCACTGCCAGTTCTACATACACATAGGTAATGTCTACCACATTCTCCGCAAAGTGGATGGGTATGACCACTGCTCACACTACCCTGGGTTTTGAAGCCTGGCGCCCTATCATGACTGTCATTCTTGAACTTTGGTACTGCACACTAGCTGAGGACAGAGCAGGAGCTAAAGATTTTGGATAAAACTAGGAATGATTACCTCTCTCTGACTTGGGCTACTTAAAATTGAAACTACCTATTCTAGCTCTCTTATTCTCTCTATCCTTATTAAGCTTATGCTCCTCAATCTGTTGAGCATGGACCATAAGCCTAGTGATTTCCATTTCCCTAATCAACATCATAGTTCTGCATTTCTTAACCACACTATCTGACTTCTCAGACATGAACTTGCTCATTCTGGACCTGTTGTCTGCTATTACATGGGGAGCAGACCTAGCTAACTGAGTAAACTTAAGGGAATACTTTTTTACTCTTATACTACCTTTCTTAAGATTGATGAACTCTAACACTTTTGCTTCTCTTAGCTCTAAGGGAAAGAATCTATCTATAAAAGTAGTAGCAAACTTTTCCCACTCTATGGGACCTACATCTGTGCCCCTATCTACCTTTTACTACTTAAAACACGTATGAGCTTCATCTTATAGCTGATAGGAAACTGACTCCGCACTCTCACTAGAAGTCACTCCCATAATATCTGTGATTTTTTGAACCTGATCGAGGAACTCCTGTGGATCTTCTTCTAACTTAGATCTAGAGAATAGGGGAGGATTCATTCGGGTGAAGTCACGAATCCTAGCTGCAGCAGTATTAGCCACTGGGTTAGCCTAAGCAATAGGTGGACATTGATTTTAAGCTATTATGGAATTAGCTAGAGTAGTGAATACTACTATAAATTTTGCATGAGAGACATGCTCGTCCAAGGTATCTGCCTAAATGGGCTGAGGTGCAGACTGATTTTTGGTTCTTCTTTTGGTAGCCTATTTGGGAGACATATTCTGTAAACAAAAGCAAGAAATGGATTAGACTAAGAGTTTAACTTGAGATTATTCTCACTCATACGACATGAATACTGAAAGAAGGGAAACTTTCCTAAAATATCTCATAGCCTCTTGTCCATAAGAGTGGCGTGCTACACACCCATGCACAAGACCCTACCTGATGTGGCTTTCAGACTCTCTAGGACTCTATTGAACCTTAGGCTCTGATACCAAGTTTTTAACTCCCCGAGAGTACACCCTGGACACCACATAGTGCTTATGACCCCAAAGGACAACAATCTAACCTATGACTGATATCTACTATGAGCACTGAATAAGAATATTAAAATAAATGCGGAATTAAGTTGAATAGTCATAAGGTTCAAAATCTAAATCCTGATAAATAATAACATCTGGTAAAAACATCTCAAAACTAAATACTATCTGAACTGGTCTAGTCTGAAAGTCTCTTACTGAACTGTCTGAATATGGAGTTGATAGGATAATCCCCTAACTAACTCCAACTACTGAACTAGTGATAAACTAAAATAAATCATATCCCCAATAGATAAGGACTCACTACTAAATTTACAACTTTTGAATGGATCTGTCTAAATGCGGTTGGGATCTTGAGCATCCGAACCTATGATATGAGACATCATAGCACAAAAAAAGAGTATGTGGTCAGTACGTGGAATGTACTGGTATGCAAGATGAGGTAAGGCTAAATACAAGGGTTCATATACATGAATAATAACTAACTGAATGATATAGAATAACTGAATATAAAAGTACATAGATAAATGATACTACATAAATCACTGAGTATGCAATACTGTACATATACGTATAGATTGTAACTGAGATTTTCCAAAGTTGAGCACTGAGTTCTAATAACTGAGTAACTGATATCTAAAGTTACTGATAATTGATTTACTGATACTGATTGACTGTGTGTGATAGTCCTGATTCTCTAAAATGAACTGAGTTCTAAACTGAAGATTGAAACTAAAATTATGAGAGGTAATCATCTAACCAACATGCCCCAAATAAGATAATATAACTAAGTTGGGGTCCAATATATAATCCCGATTGGAAGGTTACTAGTACCATGCCATGGGTACTAACATCTTCTGTGGAGTTAGTCCTATTTATCGGGTGACCACTGAGATCATTCCTAAACTAACGAGTAATCCCTGAGTATGTTAGTCCTATCTAACGGGTGACATCTCATAACCTACGATGGATACGTAGTTCTGGAACATAGGTATTGTTTCTAGGGACCCATTCCTAATTAACGGGTGAGCCCCATTCCTTAGGCTCGCTCGGTCCTATTCCCCAATGAATAGACACTGAACTAATTATACTAAATAGGACTGGACTAATACTGAGTCTACTGAGTTTTTCTGAGTTTCGTAATTGACTAAGTTCTAATGATTATGACATGATTGCTACTATTCTACAACTGACATTGGCTCTAGGTAAAAAACTAGATAGTCGGGTATTAAATACCCCTGGGACTCAATAGTATTAAAAAAAGGGTATAACATGATCATAAAGGTATAACAATACTTGCTTGCTAACAATGCACTCATTTAGACATTTTGTGAAACACAAGATATACATGAACTTGTGCATGAATGGGATCACATAATAACATGTCATGCTTTCACTAGTCAAATCATATAAGCATTTCATAAAACACTTGTAGGGAATAAGATTTTACATGATTGGGACCACATAATAACATATTATGATTCCACTATTTACTTCACATAGGCAATTTAGCAAACACTTGGGGAGCATGAATTATTTACATGATAATGGCCAACACATGAAAACTATTATACATTAATCAATTTGTAAATTCAAGGGTTTATGAAGATAATCGCATATTCATTACACATGCTATTCAATTTTCATTAAACTTGTAATTAATTCATGAATTGAAACCCAACTAATATCATGAACATGAATTCAATCTAATTCAAACATGGAAATCATGAATCTGAGATCTTGTATGTTTAAAAAGGGTTCTTGGACTTCATGCGTGAAAGAGACCCATGAATGAACACCTAACATATATGAGAAGAATAGTTCTCCAAGCTTCTTAGACGAATTCTTAGGCTTGTTCTTGATTTTCTTGAACTAGGGTTTTTGCCTCTTTGAGAGAGAATGCTTTATTCTTGAGAGAAAGTGAGGAAATAATGAGGCAATAGGTTATTTAGGGTTTAATTTTGTGTTTTGACTGATTAAGGCCATGGAAAAATACCACACTACCCCTGGGAATAAAGGAAAATTTGTCACTAAAACACCCAATTTTAGACCTTGGTGCGATGCGGCGCTATCGTGTGGTGTAACTAGAAAATGACAATAGGGAACGGGGGTCTGGTGCGACACAGTGGAATCACGGTGCCCCTTTTATTCTAAATTTTGGACTCAGCGCTTCGGGGTAGAATTGCATTGGAAAACTGGAAAATGACAATTTTGAACTGAGCCTATGGCGCGACGTGCCAATATGGAAATGGAGCGCTGGAAAGTGACAATTACCATTTGACTTGGCTCCGTGACGCTCTGATTTTCCAGGTGGTACATTGTCTTAAAAAATGGCTCTAACTTTTCACCCGGGTATCAGATTTGGGCGAATTTTATATCGTTGGAAAGATAATTGAATTTCCTACATAATGATAGGATCTAAACATAAAAATATTAAGTATTTCAAAATTTTTATATGGGATTACTCATGTACTAAGACATAAATTAATCTAGGGAAATATGAGGTATTACAGTACCCCTAGCAAATCTTTGGGAAAAATATCAGTAAACTCATTGACTACACTAACTCACTGAATTATTAGAGTCGCAAACTTAGTATCTTTGAATTGAATTAGATGGTAGATACACTCTTAGGAGATCAACTTTCGGGCTCTAAGATAAGATATGAAATGTCTTTTAAGAGAGGCTAAATTACCTTTCCACTCAAAGACTAGCTCATCTGGAAACTAAAACTTTAGCACTCGGGTGCAATAATCTATAGATGCATAATAGGAATGCAGCCAATTTATACCAAGAATAAGATCAAAGTCAATCATATCTAACTCTATTAGGTCTGCTAACATAATTTTATGAAAGACAGTGATAGGACACTTTCTATAGATCTGTTTAGCAACAACTGACTCACCTACTGGGGTAGACACTAAGAAAGGCTTGGGGATATTTTTATAACTTATCTCAAAATTTCCTGTAACTAATGGGGTCACATTGTAGAAACTCGACCCAAGGTCTAACAACACATAAACATCAAGATAAAATATGAGAAGCATACTAATAACAACATCTGGTGAATCCTCCTGGTTCTGATGTGATAGTAAAGCATAAAACCAATTCTGGCACTGACCGCTACTAGTACTGGATGATGCATCCTGATCAGGGACTAGGCAACCTAAATGAGTTGCTGCACTAGTATTTTGAGTCTGGGGACGATCATCTCTATTTCCCTTCTTATCATACGGGATTCTCTTTAATTTCATGACCTAACTTACCACAATAAAAACAACCCTTCTGTCTATCCAAGCACTCACCGGGATGATTCCTACAATACTTAGAACAAGGAGAGTAATGAGGTCTTCTACTTGCACTATTCTGAAATTTGGACAAAGAAGACTTACCCTACTGCTCCTCCCTAGCTCTAGGAGCGGGAGCACTAGCTGATGATGGTGCTGGAATAGATGAATGATTCTAAAACTTTGAACAATTTTCCCCTTCATATCTATCCTTTCCATACTAAAACTGCCCTGTTCTAGCCCTCTTATTATTCTTATCTGTCCCCTTTAACTTCTCTGTCTTAATCTACTAAGCATGCATAATCAATCTCGTAATATCCATGTCTCCAATGAGCATGGAATTCCTACACTCATTGACTACCAAGATAGACACTCCAGTAACAGACTTACTCATACTGGCTGTAGGATCAACCATCGTATCAGGGGCATACTTAGACAACTGATTGAACTTAAGGCAGTACTCCTTCACTGTTATTGAGCCCTACCTCAAATTTACAAACTTCTCCATCTTAGTTTTTCTCATCTTACGTAGGAAGAACCTATCTTGAAAAGCATCCTAAAACACCTGCCAACTCATCAAAACAATATTCTTACCTCTACCATTCTTCCACATCAGTACCCAATTATACGTTACATCCTTCAATCTATAGGATGCTAACTCTACACTATCCTCTTCAGAAATATACATAATCTGGGTGATCTTCTTCACCTCATCTAGAAAAAGCTGTATGTCCTCACCTGCTTTTGACCAAAAGAATTTTAGCGGGTTCATTCTTCTGAAGTCTTTGATTCTAGTTACTGCTAAATCCCCATTCTGCTGAAGTAGGACTACAACCTAATTCTCATGGGTTCTCTGAACATTAGCAGTCATAGCTTGGGCCAATGCCTGAAAGGCAACCCTAAACTCAATATGGGATACATTCTCATTCAAAGGATCAGCGTGTTGGTATGGCTGGTTATTATTTCTGTGGGCATTAGGTCAACGATGAGGAATATTCAACTATCATGTAAGCATAAGATTTAAAAGGAGATATAGATACTATAAGCATGATAGATCATGAAAAAGAGATGATTTCCTAAGAATATTCTATTGCCTCTTGCTCATAAATGTGGCATGCTTCACACCCATGATCAATACTCTACGTAACACATCTTGTCTGACTCCCTAGGACTCTTAAAACCTTAGTCTTTGATACCAAGTTTCTAATGCCCCAAAATCTAATCCCGAGATGTCATATGGTGCTCAAAACTACGAGTAGACTTAATCTAATCTTTTTTGCCTTCTACTTGGTATAAATCTCCTAATCAAGGTAATATAGTCATGAAAGTCATACTAAATGCAGAAACTATCTGAAATAACAGAGAATAATCTAAAAGAATGTCTAAAAATCAAATACTGTAAGTCTGAATCAAATCTAGCAGTCTAACAAGCCTCTACAACTAATAACTAGAGAGTTACTAGGACACAACCCCAGCTAGTTTGAACTGTCTATAAAAAATATTGAATCATATAAAACTATTAAGCTACAGAATCTAAATGAATAATTCCCAAACTATGAGGACACACCAACTGTCAAATATAGATGAAGATCCTTGAACTACTCATGTTGCTCATACTGAGCAACTGAACCAACATAATGAGATAGTGTAGCACATAGACGTATGTGTGGATCAGCACTTTGAGGATATACTAAGTTTAAGGGGGTGAAATGCATAAGTAAAACATTATCTCGTCATCATAATTTATAAAATAATGCATGCTAAATGTAAATAACTCACATAAGCTGAAATATTTGCAATACTAAAATAATAAGATGAAAATCATACTTTATAAATCTAGTCAGTCATAACGTTTAGTTCTAAAAGTTGTACTTATATTCTCTCTTTAAATCATACTGTCTAAGGGTAGAAAGGACTCACTCTTAATTCTAAAATCTGAAAGCTAAAGTCTATAGCTAGTATCGTTCTATAAAGCATAATCTGAGTAAACTTTGTGAGCCTTTACACATAGTTTCTAAAAGCTTTATTTTATTCTTTTTTGAGAAATTATTCTTAAAATAGTTACTATTAAGTTGTAAGGGAAAACACTTTATCTTAAGTCTTTAGGGAATACTATTCTGCAAGGAAGGTTCTTCTAACCGACATAAACCATGTGAGCTACATGGAATCCGACGTCTCGTCTTTCTAAGGAAGAAACCTCACGTTGAGGAGAGGTGTCATAATCTTACTAGGGAGTATAATCTCAGCTTAAGTGATTACTATCTCAGCCCACCATGGGCACTTTAATCTCAATTCTATGGTGGCACATAGTTCTGGGATATGGGACCTTGGAATTATA
Organism: Capsicum annuum; assembly: GCF_002878395.1. Lineage (NCBI taxonomy): Eukaryota > Viridiplantae > Streptophyta > Magnoliopsida > Solanales > Solanaceae > Capsicum > Capsicum annuum. The sequence continues at coordinate 43,990,054 of NC_061117.1, forward strand.
CCCAAATCGGTGCTAAATACTACTCTCTTTAAGTTGCTACGCTTATCATATTGGAAATCTACTTTTAAAACTAACATAAGAGTTTATTATGAAACTAGTTATGAACTTATCTGAATCAATCTGTAAATGAAGGTATTTACTTTCTGTAATCTGTAATAAATTTGTAAAGTAGATTTTAAAAGTTATCTGAGGATCAAAAGATCAAAACTTTATTGTAAGTCTGGAATAATCAGCTTATAGGATTCTTAAAGCATCATCGTTCTTGAAATATCAACATATAAACTTGGGGCTTGATAACCCATGCATCAAACTCATGTCAAAATATCATAATAATCATGCTTAGTAATGAAGACAATAATAATTCATCTCAAAATCTGTAAATTTCTGCAATAAGCATTAAAATATGAAAATAGACATGTAATTCACCTTCTAAAATGATTGAAATCTCTAAATCTTGCAAAGAGAAATAATGGGTATGAACCTTAATTCAAATCTCATGAATATTCATTTAAAATAATATGAATTTGTAAATAAAACTTTGTTTTGGGCACAAGGATGAAAGAGGGTCCTTTTTCATAAACCCCACATACCTTAGTAGATGATTCGATATAGAATCTTGAATTATTAATTCCTAATTGAGTTCTTGGAGATGGCTTCTTGATTATCTTATCTCGGTATCCTCAATTTAAAGCTTGCTTGGAGAAACAACGGTGTATTTTGATTTCTTTTAGAAGAAGCTTTGGAGCTCTATGGTTTTGCTTTTAAAGAGAGTGATGAATAATGAGGTATCTTTGCTATTTGGGGCTAAAATTATGTGTTTTGGGTAGAAAAAGAGTGGTAAAATTGACACAATTACCCCTTTGGACACGGATTTTTAATGTTGGAAAAATTGCACAGCGATGTGCAGGACGATGTGACAGGTCAATAGTATCGATGCGATGGCTGACGTGACGCGTTGAGTTTGCATTGGGCTACTGGAATTTGCACTCTGATACTAGGAAAAATATTTGTTGGCATGATGGGCGACGCGATGCATCAAGATCGCATCGACTCACTATTTTTAGCATCCAAATGAGCTTCTAACGTGGTCTAAAAAAATTAGAAACTCGCCCGAGAACACCCATTGACCTCCCTAATTATGAATCAATTTAAAATTTGACACTTTAAGGTCATAAGGGTCATAAATAAAATCATTGAAATATCGAGGTCTTAAAATGAGACTAAGTGTCATTACTTAGCTAAATTTTTCTAACTTTGGGACCATTTTTTAGGCATACTATATATGACTGAAACGACTAGGATTTTGTGGGTTCTTATGGTCTACTTTGAACGTGTATAACTTCTTATATTTGTATAATTTTGCAGCTAAAGATCCACCAAATGGTAGATAATTTAATTAGCTTTCCAACGATACCAATTTCACCTTAATCTGATACTTGAGCGAAGAGTTATGACATTTTTTGTGAGAGGCAGTAAGCTGAGGCAATTGGGGTGTGACACATCGGTTGTCGAAGCGATTAGAGATACGATGCAATGGCAATCACATTACAGAACTATTTCACATGTTGTTTCTCTTAATTACATAAATGAAAGTAATGTGTTAAAGAGATTTCATTGTTTGTTACAAGATACTGGACCACTATGTGTTTTGTGAATTGAATTGACGATCTTTACCTATGTTTTCATGAAATTCACTGTACGTATCCTCTTCTACTGTTTGACTAGTTTGGTGGTCTAAAAATAATATTTTGAAAGATAAGACTATAACATGATAATGTATGGCTTAGAGATATGACTTACAAGTCTTGGTATGATGATACAAATTCCGATATTGTCATAATAGATTCTGAACAGAAAAAAAGTTAGCTGCCACTTAGATTTTCAAAACTTGAGTTTTAGATATGCATGTTCAGAAAAGGTTAAAAATGGGCCTAAGAGATATTAGGTGGTTACCCAAAGAAGGCACAAGTTAAGAAAACTCATTTTCTGAAATTGTGTTTTTCTGATATGGGATATTATGTCCCCAAGAGGGATTATACGCTAGCTTAGTGCCCTGTGGCATGTCAGACTCAGACACTCCAACCTTTGAAGCAAACTTAGGTTGGGGGTTTGGCTGCCAAGTTAAGGGATGATTTCATATAGCCCATGGAATATTAGACTTATCGAGCGTACCACCTAGCTCATAAGTAAAACAAAGAAAGGAATTTTATCTACAAAATTGTTTTAAGATCATTTGTCATTGCCCATGTGTTTTATATTATTTCATGCATAACATTTTATGAAATGCTCTCACTTATGTTATATATATATATATATAAGTACATTATTTGTAACGACTCGAGACTACCCTCTAGTTGTTACACGGTGCTTACAGTCCCGAGGGACCACAAGCTAACCCATGAGCTGGTACCTACTATGAGCACTGAATAATATAATCATGGATGTGGAAGAATAACTGAAATGCCATATGGTTTTAATAATAAAACGATTGCTGAATTATAAATCTGGCATAATACTAAAATCTAAATAATTTGAATAGCTAATTGTAGTGTCTGAAACCAACTAACTAACTAAACTAAAATTATGAAATAAATAATCTATCCTCAGATTATGAGGACTCACCGCTACTGTGCTACTGGTAATCTGTGATTCTATGTGCGATCTGAGAACTAAGCATTAGCACCTATGATATGAGACATCATAGCACAAAAAAAAGGTATGTAATCAGTACTTTGAATGTACTGGAATGCTAAATGAGGTAGGCTAGCATGCAAAGTTTCATGAATAGGAGTAATAAACTATCTAACTATACATGTACTGCATGGAGTACAGAGTATAGGACATGAAGTCTATAGATGCTGGATATACATAAAGCATGTAAATACTGTATATGCATGATAGTCTATAAATACTGAAAATACATGAAAATTTATAGGCACTAAGGATGCATGACTAGGAATATAACATGGACTGAGTAAAACTTATAAATTAAAATACTGAAATAATTGGTATCAGTATGCTTTGGTCAAAAACCACTAAAACTGAATGACTGACTGGAGTTGTTACAGAGAATAGATCTGAGACTGTGGGAGGTATTATCTAACCGACATGCCCTAATTTGAGTTAATCGGGGTCCAACCTGTAACCCTAGATGGATGGGTGTTAATACTATGCAAAGTGTACTAACATTGGCTTTGTGGATCTACTAAACTTATATCATGTCCAAAGGACTAAGGTTGTCTATCCCTAACTGACGGGTGACCCATGCGAGATAGTCAAGTCTAATTTGATGGGTGACTACTCATAACCTACGCTGGCTACGTAGTTCTGGAGTATAGGGACTGCTACTAGAGACTCTGCCTATCTGATGGGGAAGCTTCCATCCCTACACTCGCTCAGTGTAAATCCTACTCCTAACTAAGGGACACTGAAGTACTAGACTGTTCTAAGTTTAACTGACTGATATTTGACTATTCTGATAATGCTTATAGAATGTTCTAAGTACTATGATGCAATGTACTGAGATCAGACTAAATAAAAAACTATGGTTTTTGGGTATTCAATACCCCCAGGACTAAAAAATAATGATTGTAAAATGACACTAAAGCTTAGAGGACAAGCATGTATGCTTTTATCAAATCAATCACTCTTGTAGGTATTTATCAAATAGTTGTTGTTCAGGGTTTAAAACAATCATAGGAATATCATGGAACTTATAAAAATAGCATGAATTCAACATTATAGTACTAAATCATGGTTTAATTTAGCAAATAATATTATTAAAACATCGAGAATTGAATAGTAACAATAATTTCATGGTCACATGGTATAAAATCAATAGTAGATGAAGATTCATGGATGAAATCATAATTTAAAATTAAATAGAATTTAAAAGTTTATAGTTTTGTAATTAGAATGGATACATAGACTCCATGGATGAAAGGAATCCATGAATGAACATCTAACATACCTGGGATGATTAATTTGGAAGGATTGATGGAGAGTTCTCAATATTTGACCTTGATTCTTGAAGGTTAGTGTAACTCCCTGATTTTCTGAATCGAAATGCTACATGGTGCTCATGACTCCGAAGGACCACAAGCTAACCCATGACTGATATCTGTACCTATACACTGCATAATATACTGAATAAATGCAAAAATAAAGGTTGTAAAGCCATAAGGTTCAACTCGGATAAAAACATAACACCTGAGTAGGGTATGAAATACCCAAAACAACTAAAATAAACTGTTTTAACATAATAATCTAAAAAATTTTTTAACTATCTGAATAAGGAATTGATGGAACATGTCTCCAACTAACTCCGACTAGAAAAATAGAACTAAAATAATAAATGAAATAAAATAATATCATCCTCGAATGGATTAGCACTCACTGCAACTCTACGACTAGAATTCTACTGCTGATCTGGAACACTTGCATCTGAACCTATGGTGTAACATAAGAGAAAACACCATAGCGCAAATATGTCAGTACGTCTGAATGTACTGAGTATATGAGTTAGGTAGGCTAAATGTAAAGGGTTATATACATGAACAATGCTAACTAATATGAACGTGAGAATGCATACATGCATTAGCAACTATAACTTAACTCGTGGTAATACTGGTTACTAAACCTGAATATTGTCAACATGACTTTGATGATACTGAGATACTGAATAGATGAATGACAATTTCTGACAGTTCAAATTATGAAGAACTAGTCTGATTAATTGTGTCTAATAGTCTTGAAACTGAATACTGATATATAGCTATGATGACTGATATAACTGTGATGATCGGCCTAACTGATGTAACTGATACTGAGCGCCTGTATCTGACAGTCTAAGTTCTGATGGAATTATTTGAGTTCCGTTCTATATGGAGTAACTGAATTTAAGATCAGTCCTATCTAGTGGGTGATCTTTAAATCAGATGATTACGATACTATTTAACTATAGTTGAGATCAGTCCTATCTAATGGGTGATCTTAAAGTCTATTTATAATTATTAGGATTGATTGTCTCTAACAGTATTGAATATGTACCACTGAACTGAGTTGACTGTATCTGACAGTCCTGAAGTTGTAACTGAAACTGTGGGATGTGTTCATCTAACCAACAGGCCCCAAGCTAAGCTGACTAGGGTCCAATCTATGCCCTGACTGGAATGGTGTTAGTACCTCACCACCAGTAAATACATCTGCTGTGGAGTCTATCCTAATCTAGCGGGTGACTATTGGGATCAATCAGTCCTATATATATAAATGTGCTAATGGGTAACCCCTGAGTATGTCAGTACTATCTAACGGGTGACCTCTTGTACCTATGCTGGCTACGTAGTTCTGGAACTTAGGGATTGCTTCTAAGGATCTCAGTCCTTTCTAGCGGGTGAGTCCCCATCCCTAGGCTCACTTGGTGTTGAATCCTACTCCCATCTAAATGACACTAAATTGTATAATTGAGTTAAAATGAATAACTGAACAGATCTAATTAGCTGAATTGATACTGATTAGCTGAACTGATACTAGTAGTATTACTTACCAGAGCTAAACAAAGTTGACTGAGTTCCCTTGACTGAAGGAATGTTTTGAGTTTTAAGGACTGACTGAGACTACTGAAATTTTTGAGATTTTCTAGGAATACTGTTGTTACTGAGATCACTGAGATTACTGAGTACTGAGGTTACTAAACTACTGAGTCTGCTGAGGTTTCTGAGTTTTCTTGAGTCACATAACTGACCGAATTCTATAGATCATGACTTGACTGAGAGTATCGTGATAACATGGCATAGCTTTAGGCACACAACTATATTATTTTGGGTACAAGTACCCCAGGACTCGATGGAAGGAAACTGACACACATGGATGACTTGAGTACGTGGCCAATATCAACATGAATATAGTCAGAAAACAATAAGAAAATAACAATTTATAATTTAAAACATGATTCTTGAACACCATGGATGAAAAGAATCCGTGGATGAACACTACGCATACCTGACTCAAGGTTCTTGATGTTTTTGAACTTGAAGTATTTGAAATCCTTTGATTTTTTTGGAAGAAGATTGGGTCTTGTTCTTGGGGATTAAATTAAGAGAGAAACCCTAGTTCTTGTTTATGGAATAACAATGAATAAAATGGCTGAATTTGGACTCATCTGGGTATATATAGGTGAGTGGTAAGTGACCAAAATACCCCTGTTAAAACAACCAAAAAATAAACTGAACATGGTGTGTGGCGGTCTGACTCACGGTCCATCATACACTTGATGGTCCGTCACTTATCCCATCAGATGTGGACCAGAAATGGGGTTCACTGGATAAGAGTTGACGGCCTAGTTGATGGTCCATCACAACTTTGATAGTCCATCAACTCGTGTGTTAGTCCTTATCCAGTACATGCCTTAACTACCTTGGCTGTGAAGGTCAAAGTGACGGTCCATCACTTATGTGGCGGTTCGTCAACTTGGCCGTCATACCTGGGTATTTTCGACAGTTCCAAGTAAAGCGTCCATAACTTCCTCGTCTGATGTTGGATTTGGACAAAATTTGTACCGTTGGAAAGATAACTCAATTTCCCATGAAATAGAAAGTGAAAATCTCAAAAATACCATATGTACAAAGATATTTTTGCATTTAAAAGTTAGTCCTAGCATCCTTGAGATGATTTCTAGCTAGGAAAAAAGGTATGGGTATTACAAAACGTGGCGCTAATATTGGTTTAGATTTTTTGAGGTATTAAAATATCTCCCCCTTGGGAATATTCATCCTTGAATGAGAATGACTGAGATGGAAGAAAAGATCAAATGGAGTACGTACAATACATATACTACTGAAACATAGTTTTGGGACTGAAATGACTGATAAGTTGAATACATCATACTGAACATGCATATCTAATGCATGAGTAGCTGATTCATGAATGCACGACTGAGTGTTTTGATGAACTGAGTTTCTCATAATAAGAATACATATCTGGTGCCTAATTGATGAGCTGAATCCATGCATATCTGATGCATGATTATACGCCTGACATGATATATGAATGCATGACAGAAAGTACTGATAAGCTGATCATGCATTTCTGACGCATGAATATATGATTGAACGGGCTCAAGAACATGCGGCTGAACATGCAATAGTAAAGGTACCAAGTTTGAACTGAAAACTGAGCATGGAACTAAATACAAAGTTTAGTACTAAAATTTGAACATGGGAACGAGTAAGATCAAAGAAGACTGTCACCTTGAACTGAAAATATCGATGAGTCTGAGATTAATCACTCAATATGCATGTGCGAAAACATAAGAACATAACTGAGTCTGGAACGTGATACATGAACTGAACTAAGTCTGAATGCATGACATGGATAGAGTATCGTATCGTGGACTAAACTGAGCCATTGAGTACATGGCTTATGGTTGAGTTTTCGAGCTAGAGGGTCGGCTCATACGTAACACTTCCTCCAAGATAGATTCATCAAAGAAAATGACATATTTAAATCATGAAAGTTTGGGGGCTATCATGTATCTCCCCTCCCCTTAGGACACTATGTCCCTTAAAGGATACTGGACTGACGTTGCTGAGATATTAAGGAAGTTGAGGTAATGCACAAGGCATCTATGAACTAGATTATAACTAAACCTCGGGAGTCTGGGAATAATGCATGATGCATGAACTGAATTGAACTTGCAACTACTAGGAGGTTCTATTTGGAATAGTTACATTCCATGAGATCTTGGATAGTATGAATAGGTGCAAGGATGAGGAAACAAACTATACAAATCTAACAGCCTGATTGCTAAACTGAATTGCTGGCTTTACTAAATCATGAACAAACATATGTCCAAATTAGATAAAAATATCTAACAATTCATACCATGAACATGAAAGACTGGTAACGTACCCGAATCTAGGTCAGGGAAACTTTCTGGATCAGGAGCGGTCTGGAGTGCATAAAGTCTATTCTGACGCTGACTACTCTTGGTGCCTTAATGATGCAGCTTTTTATCCCTCTATGCTAGAACTCTACACTCTTGCATCCTGTGTCCTGCCTTGCCATACCCAAAGCATACATCACTACCTTCCCTACATGCACCTAGGTGATTCTTACCACACTCTTTGCAAAATGGATAAGTAAGACTTCTATTCTCACTACCCTAGGCCTCGAAGCCAGGTGCTCCATCATGGCGTTCATATCTGGACTTAGGTGCTGGTGCACTAGCTAAGAATGGAGCAGGGGCTAAAACTTTTGACTATGCTGAGAATGGTTACCACCCTGTGACTTAGGCTGAGCAAAGCTGAAACTACCTATGCTTTCCCTCTTACTCTGTCTCTCCCTCATTGTAATCTTCTCCTCCTCTATTTGTTGATCATGAGTCATAAGTCAGGCTAAAGTCATATCACTATTCAACATGGTAGATCTGCATTCGTTTACCATGCTATCGTTCACCTCTGACACTAACTTACTTATCTTGGCTCTACTATCTGCAACCACATGAGGGGCATATTTGGCTAATTGAGTAAACTTAAAAGAATACTCTTTCACTATCATACTACCCTGCCTGAGGTTTATGAACTCTAGCACCTTAGCTTTTCTAAGCTCTAGCAGGAAAAATCTATCAAGGAAAGTAGAGCCAAACACCTCCCACTCTATAGAACCTACAATATCTAACCTTTCTGACTTCCACTAATTGTACTAAGTATAAGCCATATCCTGCAACTGATATGTAGTTAACTCAGTACTTTCCATAGTATTTACCCCCATAATATCTATCACTTTCTAAATCTGATCTAAGAATTCCTACGGGTCCCCATCTGACTCAGACCCCGTGAAAGAAGGAGAATTCATTTGGGTAAAGTCCTCAATTCTAGCTGCACCTAAATTGGCCACTGGATTAGCCAAAACGACAGTTGGTCATTCATTCTAAGCCGCAACTAACTGAGAAAGAGTGGTAAATGCGGTCTTGAACTTTGCATGAGAAACATGATCGCCCAAAGTGTCTTTGGGCTAAGGTGCTAACTAATTCCCATTTCTTTTTTTAGGAGGCATGTTCTGTAGAAGAAAGGGAGAAATAGATTAGACTAAGAGTGACTTGAGATTATGGTCACTGGCACGACATGAGTACTGAAAGAAGGGAAACTATTCCTAAAACATCTCATAGCCTCCTGCACATAAGGGTGGTACAAAACAGGCGCATGTATAAAACTCTACTAGATGCGGCTTTCAGACTTCCTAGGAATCTAATGAACCTGGCTCCGATACCAAGTTTATAATGCCCTGATTTTTTGAACCAGAATGCTACACGGTGCTCATGACCCCGAAGGACCACAAGCTAACCCATGACTGATATCTGTACCTGTACAGTGCATAATATACTGAATAAATACAAAAATAAAGGTTGTAAGGCCATAAGGTTCAAATCTGATAAAAGCATAACATATGAATGGGGTATGAAATACCCAAAACAACTAAAATAAACTGTCTAAACATAATAATCTAAAAGCCTCTAACTGTCTGAATAAGTAGTTGATGGAATATGTCTCCAACTAACTTCGTCTAGCAAAATTAAACTGAAATAATAAATAAAATAAAATAATATCGTCCTTGAATGGATGAAGACTCACTGCAACTCTACGACTAGAATTCTACTGCTGATCTAGAACACGTGCCTCTGAACCTATGGTGTAACATAAGAGAAAGCACCATAACACAAATGTGTCAGTTTGTCTGAATATACTGAGTATACGAGTGAGGTAGGCTAAAGGTAAAGGGTTATATGCAAGAACAATGCTGACTAATATGAATGTGAGAATACATATATGCATAAGAAACTATAACTTAACTCATGGTGATACTGACTACTGAAACTGAATACAGTCGACAAGACTTTACTGATACTGAGATACTAAATAGATGAATGACTATTTTTGATAGTTTGAATTATGAGGAACTTATCTGATTAACTATGTCTAACAGTCTTAAAACTGAAAACTAATACGTAGCTATGATGACTGATATAACTGTGATGATTGGCCTAACTAATGTAACTGATACTGAGCGACTGTATCTGACAGTCTAAGTTTTGATGGAACTATCTGAGTTCCGTTATATATAGAGTAACTGAATTTGAGATCAGTCCTATCTAGTGGGTGATCTTTAAATATGATGATTATGATACTGTTTAACTATAGTTGAGATCAATCCTGTCTAATGGGTGATCTTGAAGTCTATTTATAATGGTAAGAATTGACTATCTCTAATAGTACTGAATTTGTAGCACTGAACTGAGTTAACTATAGCTGACAGTCCAGAATTTGTAACTGAAACTGTGGGATGTGTTCATCTAACTGACATGCCCCAAGCTAACTGACTAGGGTCCAATCTCTGCCCTGACTGGAAGGGTGTCAGTACCGCGCCACCAGTAAGGACATCTACTATGGAGTCAGTCTTTATCTAGTGGGTGACTCTTGGGATCAGTTCTATACATATAAATATACTAACGAGCAACACCTAAGTATGTCAGTCCTATCTAATGGGTGACATCTCGTACCTGTGCTAGCTACATAATTTTAGAACTTAGGGATTGCTTCTATGGATCTCAGTCCTTTCTAGCAGGTGAGTCCCCATACTCTGTGGTGAATCCTACTCCCATCTGAAAGACACTGAACTGGATAACTGAGTTAAACTGAATAACTAAATTAAACTGATTAGCTGAACTAATACTGATTAATTGAACCGATACTAGTGGTATTGCTTAGCGAGCTAAACTAAGTTGACTGAGTTCCCTTAACTGAAGGAACGTTCTAAGTTCTGAGGACTTACTGAGAGTACTAAAATTTTTGGGATTATATAGGAATACTGTTGTTTCTGAGATCACTAAGCTTACTGAGTTCTGAGGTTACTAGACTACTGAGTCTACTCAGGTTTTTGAGTTTTCCTGAGTCACATGACTAACTGAATTCTATAGATCATGGCTTGACTAACAGTATCGTGATAACATAACATGTCTCTAGACACACAACTATATTATTTTGGGTAAAAGTTCCCCCAGGACTCGATGGAAGGAAACTGATACACATGGTTGACTCTACTATGTGGCCAACATCAACATGAATATAGTCATAACACAATAACAAAATAACATTTTATAATTTAAAACATGATTCTTGAACTCCACGGATGAAAGAAATGCATGGATGAACAATAAGCATACCGGAATCAAGGTTCTTGATGTTTTTGAACTTGAAGGATTGAAATCCTTTGATTTTTTGTTTGAAAAGATTGGGTATTATTCTTGGGGATTAAATTTAGAGAGAAACCCTTGTTTTTGTTTCAGGAATAACAATGAATAAAATGGCTGAATTCGGACTCATCTGGGTATAATAGGCGAGTGATAAGTGACAAAAATACCCTTGTAAAAATGACCTAAAAATAAACTGAACTTGGTCTGTGACGGTCCGACTCACAGTCCGTCAGGCGTGGACCAAAAATGAGGTTCACTGGATAAGAGTTGACATCCTAGATGACGGTCCGTCAACTAGTCCGTCAGTCCTTATCCAGTACGTGGTTCAACCGCCTTGGCTGTGACGGTCAAAGTGGCAGTCCGTCAAATTGGCCGTCATACCTGGGCATTTCTAATAGTTCCAAGTGAAACGTCCATAACTTCCTCGTCTGATGTCGGATTTGGACAAAACTGGTACCGTTGGAAAGCTAACTCAATTTTCCAGGTGATAAAAAGTGAAAATATTAAAAATACCACGTGTAAAAAGGTAGTTATGAATTGTAAAGTAAGTCCTTGTATCCTTAATATGATTTCTAGCTAGGAAAAAAAGGCATGGGTATTAAAAACGTGGCACTAATATTGGTTTTGATTTTTTGGGGTATTAGAGTTAGGGTTTTTCTACTTGAGAGAATGTTCTTGATTTTGGAGAAAAATTGATTAGAATAATTCCCAATTAGGTTATTAGGGATTTAATTTTGGGTTTGGGGCTGACTGGGACAAAAGAAAAACACTTAAAATCGCTTCGAATTAAGCACTCAGAATTGACTTAAAATCCTAATTTTCTGGGATGGCATAATGCAGAGCTATCATGTCATGTCACTGGAATCAAACAACTGGTAAATTGGTCTATGGCGCGACATGGGGAAATTGCGGTCCTTCACTGATTGGGACCTGGAAGTTCACTGCGATGCGGTGGTATCATGCTTCGACACTTGAAATGGACAAATATCAAGTTGGCCTATGGCGCAACACACCAGAATCATGGACCTTTACTGGAATTTTCCAAATGGGAGATTGGACTGCTCCGCAATGCGCAAAAGGTTAAAATGATGGGGTTTAATGATAGAAACCAAAAAATTGCCATAACTTCTTACCCGGTTATCGTATTTTGGCGAATTTTATATCTTCGGAAAGCTAATTGAATTTCCTACGCAATGGTAGTCTCTAAACTGAAAAATAATGAGTTTTTCAAAAAAAAAATTATGTAAATATTCATGTATTGGGACTTATATTATGCTAGGGAAATACAGAATGCTACAATATCTCCCCCTTGGGATCATTCATCCCCAAATAAAACTGGTTAAGCTGAGGAAATAGATGGATAGAGTTTACACACTGAATATACATGTCTGATGCATAGAATGCATGACTGAACTGATTCATGAATGCAAGACTGACATAAACATGATGTGAGGATGAAACTGAGCATGATAGAGAAAAATATTAAGAGGATTGGTACCTTATATTGAATCTGGATTTGCGGAGAAAAGATGAGGTCACTTGGTCTGCATATCTGCCTCTGCTTCCCAAGTGTCTCCCTCAATGGACTGATTCCGCCAATCAACTTTGACTAGTGAAACTTCTTTGTTCCTTAATCAATAAACTTGATGATCAAGAATTTTGACTGGAACTTCCTGAAAGGAAAGACTATTCTGAATATGTACACTTTCTAAGGGAATAAATACAGCTGGATCACCAATACACTTTTTCAACAATAAGACATGGGACACTGGGTGTACTGAGGCTAGATGTGAAGGAAACTTAAGCTCGTAAGCTACCTCTCTAAAATGATTGAGAATTCTGAAGGGACCGACATATCGGGGACTGAGTTTCCTCTTCTTGCCGAATCTCTTCACTCCCTTCATGAGAGATATTTTCAAGTACACCAAATCACCGACCTTAAACTAAAGATCCTTTCTCCTAACATTTGCATATGATTTCTGTCTGCTCTGGGCAGCCCTAAGCCTTTCTCTCATCAACTAAGCCTTCTCTAAAGCATCAAACACCAAGCCATGACCTACTACTACAACCTCACCTACTTCAAACCAACCAATTGGAGATCTACATTTCCTACCTTAAAGAACCTCAAAGAGAGCCATACGGATACTGGAGTGATAGTTGTTATTGTATGCGAACTCAATCAAAGGAAAATGGTCATCCCAACTACCCTTTAAATCAACAATGCCTACTCTCAGTATATCCTAAAGAGTCTAAATAATCCATTCTCCTTGACCGTTTGTCTTAGGGTAGAAGTCTATACTGAGATTGACTTAGGTACCAAGATCCTTTTGGAATTCTTCAAAAAATGAGAGGCAAACTAGTTACCTTTATCTGAGATGATAGATAAGGGATGTAATAACCTGAGTCTGTACCCCAGATACTACACGGTACTCATAATCCCGAGGGACCACAAGCTAAACCATAACTGGTACCTACTGCAATAACTAAAATTTAAATAACTTTCTGAAAACACTTTAGTCTGGGAAGCCTCTAAACTATCTGAACTGCGGAGTTTATGGGACAAGTCCCCAAATTACTCCATCTACTAAAATAAACTGAAAAAAATATACTGTAAATAAAAAGAACATCCTCAAACTATGAGGGTTCACCACTACTCTGAACGCTAGAGTCTGGTCTACTAAGGGTGCTCTAGAGCTCGTGTGTTGGAACCTATGATATAAGACATCATAGTGCAAAAATCATGCATCAGTACTTTGAATGTACTAGTATGCTCAGTGATGTAGGCTGATATATATGGGTTCATATGCATGAACAATAATAACTGAATCACATGAGTATGACTGAATAATAGTACATGTATGAATACATATATTGTAACTGAAAATGTGATAACACTAAACATAGGGTCTGAATACTGATCAACTAATTAACTGGATAACTGATACTGTATAACTGATAACTGATAACTGGAAGACTGTATCTGATAGTCCTAAATTCTGAGGAACTACACTAAGTTCCACACAGAGCTGAGTTAAGTGACTATATCTGATAGTCATGAATCTATAGAATTAAACTAAGTTCTATTCTGATACTAAAACTAAAACTGAGACAGTAGAAGGTAATCATTTTACTGACATTTCCCTTCTCTAACTAATTTTAGGTCTAACCTGTAACCCAGTTGGAAGGGTGTCAATATAGTACCATGGGTAAGGACAGGCTGTGAGTTAACCCTCTTAGACAGGAAGCTCTTCCATCAACCCTTGTTGGAAGGATAACTCGGATGAGAAGTATCAACCATCATAATTTCTAGAAGGAAGATACCTCAACCTACGCTGGCTACATAGTTTTGTAACTCAGGGATTACTGCTAAGGGTCAAACCTTCTACTAACAAGAATACCCCCATCCCTGGGTTAACTTGGTGGTAAATCCTACTCCCAACTAAATAAACGCTAGACTAATTTCTAGTCTGTACTAGGCTGGACTGAATGGTTATTAAGATTATTGTTTAGCTAAACAGTACTGAGTTCAGTAAGTTTCGTTGACTGATGGAATACTACTAAGTTTTTCCTGAGTTATGTAACTGATTGAGAGTTCTACTGATCGTGTCGTGACTAATACTGTTCTATGACTGACTATGGCTCCAGGTAATCAACAAAATTGTCGAGTACTAGTACCCCCAAGACTTGATTACATAAATTATGAAACATGGCACAACTTAAAGCATATAAGCTAAGTACTTGATCATCATTAATTCATTGGGGCATTTTGACAAACACTTGCATGATATAACTTCCACATAATCTAAATTGACATGATTTCATCCTCTTAATAGTTCACATGGATAATTTATCAAGCACTAGGTGAGCATAATATATGCATGACATCGTAATTCTTCTCTAATAGCACAAATCAAGGTTGTATCATGGATTCACATGAATCTACACACACAATGATCAAATTCACATGAAATACATATATGTAATCATGAAATAGGAACTTAATCCAAATAGCAATCATGGATACACTTTAATTCCAAGCATAGAAATCAAAAAATCAATTACTTGAAGTTCAAAAAAGATTCTTGGAATCCAAGGGTGGAAGAGGCCCTTGGATGAACACTCCACATACCTTTGTTCAAGAATTTCTTAAATTTTATGGCTGAATCTTGAGTCTTGATTTGAAATTTAAACACCTAGGGTTTTGTTCTTTAGAGATTTTGGGATATAATGAGTATAGTTGCTCTATCGGGTGTTTAATTTTGTGTTTTAGGGGATGAGGGTCGAGGGAAAAAGACCTAAATACCTCCAATAATGTGGTATTTTAATACTGAGAACTAGGCTTCCGACACGTAGGTCGATGCAGTGTATTGATGGCATCGATGCAATAGCCAATGCGTTGTACCATGTTTCTATCGATTCGCTAGAATTAGATGCTGGTAGCCAGGGAAAATATTAATCAATGTGATAGTTGATGTGGCATGCCAAGATTCCATTGATCCACTATTTTAAGATTCCAAAGAAGCTTTAAACGGAGTTCAAAAAATCTAAAACTTATCCGGAAACACCTACGAACATTCCTGATCACGAATAAACCTAAAATCAACATTTAATGGACATAAAGGTAGAAAAATAAGATTTCCAACCTTTGTGAGCTAAAATGACACTATTTCTGATTACTTCGCTGAAATATTCTAAGTTTGGGACCCCTTGACAAGCCTAAAGGACTCAATTAACCTTAGGATTTTATGAGGCCTTACATTATCTCCCCTAGGGAACATTCATCCTTGAATAAGACTACTGAGATTGAGAATATAGAGAGACTGGACTTAGACATTGGGCATGCACATCTGAGACCTGGTTTCATGACTATGATTAATGATACGCTGAATTATCATACTTAACATGCATATCTGATGCATGAGTACATAGCTAAAAATGATTCATGAATGCATGACTGGGATTACTGATAAACAGAGTCTATATACTAAACATGAATATCTGATGCATGGAAAAATGACTAACTGTCTCATGAACATATGACTTGAGGTGCAATAGTAATGAAGGCCAAGTTTGTAACTAAAATCTGAACATGAAGCTGAATAAGTTTTAGGAAAACTATTACCTTGAGGTGATCTTGGATTAGCGAAGAATAGATGAAGATACTTGGTTCGCATGTCTGTTTTTGCTTCCTAAGTAGCTCCCTCAACAGACTGATTCCACCAAAGAACTTTGACTAGAGGAACTTTTTTTTCCTTACTCTACGAATTTGATAATCAAGGATTTTGACTGGGATCTCTTAATATGAGAGGTTATTCTGAATACCTAGGCCCTCAATAGAGACGATGACTACTGGGTCTCCTATGAGTTTCTTTAACAAGGATACATGAAACACTGGTTAAACTGAAGATAGATATGAAGATAACTCAAACTCGTAAGCTACCTGTAATACCCCGCAAAGTTCTCTTCTAGTCTGAGCCTTAGAGCGTATCCAGCAAAGTAGAAAATCTGAGCCTAAAAGTTTCAGAAGTATCTTCCCAAGTATGAAACACTTTGAATCATATTGTATTTCTATAATTTCAACTTTTTGGCATGTAGTGCATTGAACAAGCTTTCCATCGATACTAATTTCATCAATATTTAACATCGGACGAGGGAGTTCTGCCATTTTACTAAACTGTATCGAAATTTCCTAGGTTTGATGGTTGACCTGGAGGACCGCCAAGTCCTTGGTGGACCGTCAAGTGTCCCGTCAGGCATAAAAAGAACATCCCATTTATGGCCCCCGAGTGACGGCCAAAGTGGTGGACCATCTAAAATTTGATGAATCGTCAAGGGGTCCGTCAGGTCGAAATAGAATGGCCCATTCCTGACCCTCGAGTGACGGACGATCTTGTAGGCCGTCAGATTTATGACGGACCATCACTTTGACCATCACGTCAAGGCAGAATATCCAAATTTTGGTACTCGAGTGACGGATGACTTGGTGGACCATCAGTCCCTCTGATGGACCGTCAGATCAACCGTCACAGACCTCGATTAGCATTTTTCAACTCTTTTTCCTTAAAGGGAATTTTGGTCTTTTCCACTCTTTTCCCAACCTCTATAAATACTCACTTAAGGGTTGAAGGCCTCATTTCTTTTCTCTTCTGTCACTCAAAAACTAGGGTTTCCAAAATCAATAATTCTCTCTTCTTCCACCAAAAATTTAGAGAGAATCAAGAGCAATAAATCAAGAATTCTTCCGAAGGCTTTCAAAAATGAGTTTTCCCAAGGTATGTAGATATTGATTCTTGGGTCCTATTCATCAAAGAAGCTCAAGTACCTTTTTTTATAAATCTCCAAGATTTATGTTTATGAATTTTTAATGATTCTTGTGAGTTGAAATTGATGTTCTTGCTATTATTGAGTTGTGGTTCATGTTTGTCTACAAGATTATCAAGCCTTGGCCTTAGTATGTGGTATTTGTGTGGTAAATGGATTATGTACTTGTTATTGATGTTGAATGACCTCCAAGATGGGATACTTATGTGGTTTGTACGAATCTATGATAATATATGAGTGGAAATATGTAAATTTGGTTGTTCATAATGAGTAGTTGGGTTATTATACTTATGAATAACTTGTGCATGTGAGGTGTTCGATAAAATGTCTAAGAGACTAGAAATTAAGCATTGTAGTTAAATCATGATTTAATGACTTCTAAGATACAATTATGTGTTACGATTGTTGATGTGTTAATGACTTTTGGGTGTAGAATTGATTAATTTAGCAGAGTATGTCTCCCATAGGTTGATAAAAGCTTAGCAGAAAAATACAGGCCGTTGTAGCATGTTGAATAGGAAGCACCAAATTGTGAGCTAGTCTATCCATGCATAGTGTTTGATAAAATGACCAAGTGAATGAATTATTCCATGCTAGTAGGAAATCCCAAATAAGTGTGAACCTATGCATGTCTAGTGTTTGTTGAAGGACCTTAGTGAACGAGTGGAGATGTGATGGCTATAAATTCCCCATTATGTGCCCTTTGATATATGCTAAGTTTTTAATATATGCCAAGTGATAAGCAAGTGAGCTATGACATGATAGTATGAATTTTCCCAAGTGGTGTGAAATCCAAATACATGTTAAGACCGATATAGGTATGAAATAGTTAAGGTAAAACCTTGCTGAAGGGAGTACGATCTAATAGCATATTTCTTCTATGTTATTATTTGATTAATATCCCGAGATGCTTGAATAATTGTGATGATGCATTAATGATAGTGACAATTAAGGTATGATTACGATAATAAATGAATGATTGTGATAATACATGAATGATTATGATGATGAATGAATGCTTGTGTTGATTCATGAATGATTGTGATGGTGAATGGATGATCGTGATGATGTGAGAATGATTATGTTTTACTTTTATGTTATCGAGTCCTGGTGGTATTTATACCTGATAACAGAGCTGTTGTCTAGAGCCCGTGTCAGATTCACGATAATTCCAATCGAGCCACGATTCTCAAAACTCAGTGAACTATAGAACTATGTATCTTCAGACAAGTGCGGAGCTTAATCTGGCTCTGTAATCTCAGTTATCTCCAAAATCTCTGTATCACTAGTAATGTAGCCTCCATCATATAATCATCTCAGATCTAATAGTATTCAAGTTATTAAATTCTAATCTCAGAAGCAATTTGAATAATCTATTCAAGCTCAGCATCTTCAGTCAGATGCTATGATTCGATACTTTTTCGTTAGATACAAAACTAAGTAATCTTAACGTAATGCAGTCAGATCTCTTGAGAAATATAATCAGTATCAGATTCAACTCATTCTAAGTCCAGTTAAGAATCAAATCAGTGTCTTTCAGTTGGGAGTAGAAACTAGCACCAAGCGAGCTCAAGGATGGGGACTCACCTACTAGTGGAGAGTATGATCCTTAGATACGATCCTTGTGCTCCAAAACTATGTAGCCAGCGTAGGTTGATATATCACACCTGCTAGATGAGGGTGGATGAGAGACATCATAACTGCTAGATGAGGGTAGATGAGGTAGCTTGACCTGTTAGATGAGGGCTCCACCATTCTCGTATGAGGACCTGATAGATGAGGGTCATATAAAGATAATGTCTTTACCCTTGGCACGATGTTGACACCCTCTCAAGTGGGGTTTAGAGGTTGGACCCCTAAGAGATAGTAGGGGCATGTTGGTTAAGTAACTACTTCCCACAGTTTCAGTTTCAGGATCAGTCTTCAGAAATCAGGGTTGTCAGATACAGTCATCTATCATTGTGAGGAACTCAGCTAGTTCCATTGATTTATGGACCATCCATTCAGATAGACTTGGTCTCAAATACAGTTATTTGATATCATATTCAGAGGTATGCAGCCAGACAGGCTTGATCACAGTATCAGATTCCTATTGAGTATTCTTGTTGTAAGATTCAAATATAATTATATTTCTTATCATTGATAAAGATTCCGAAATTATCTTTTAAAAGGGTTGATCTCTAATCCTATCAGTCGAAAGCAGTAAGTCCAAGAATTTAGTCATAGATGTAAGTACATCCAGATCCTCAGTAACTAATATCAGATGAGTCATTGATTTAGTATCTAAGTGTCAGTAGTGAGTTCAGTCTGCAATAAAGTGGTATCTGGGTTTCAATATTTAGAGTTGCAATAATTATGTTCATGTATGTTTTCTAGTGCGACGTTTTCAAGACTATTCAGTTCACATATTGTGCATGTATAAGCCCTTGCATTTAGCCTTACCTTATCTACATACTCGGTACATTTTTGTACTAACACAATTGCGCTATGGTGTTTTATTTGAGACCATAGTTTTAGAGGCACAGGATTCAGAGTTTTCTCAGTAGTTCAGTCCCAGTTAGTAGCAGTAGAAGTTAGTCCTCTTCCTTCGAGGATGAATCTCAATTTACTATTATTACATCCGATTTTGTTCATATTCTCAGTTGATGGAGTTAGTTGGGGACATGTCCCATCAACTCCATAGTTTAGATAGTTTAGAGGCTTTTTAGACGGATGTTGATGTATTAGTATTTAGTTTTCATTTTGAGTATGTATAGATGTGTTGAACCTTATGGCCAGTTATCGTATTTATTTCAGATATTATGCAGTGTACAGGTACAGATATCAGTAAAAGGTTAGCTTGTGGTCCTTCGGGTCCTTAAGCACCGTGTGACATCATGAGATGGGATCTCGGGGTGTTACACTACCTTTCTGAAATGGCAGAGAATTCATTAAGGACTGACATATCGGGGACTAATTTTCCCTTTCTTTCCAAAATGCTTCACTCTTTTCATAGAAGAGATTTTCAAATATATATAGTCACCAATCTCAAACTTGAGATCCTTTCTTCGCATATCTTCTTGCGATTTCTATTGGCTATGAGCTGTCTTGAGCCTTTCCATGATTAACTAGACCTTATTTAAGGTATCAAACACCAAGTTATGCCCTACCACTATGGCCTCACCCACTTCAAACCAACCAATGGGTGATATACATCTACTCCCATAAAGTACTTTAAATAGAGCCATCTAAATGTTGATGGAATGATAGCTGTTGTTGTATGTGAATTCAATTAAAGGAAAATGGTCATCCCAACTACCTTTAGGGTCAAACTGGCCCTTTCTCCTTGACAATCTATATGAGGATAAAAGGTTGTACTGAGATGGACTTGGGTACCAAGACCCTTTTGGAATGCTTTCTAAAAATGAGAGGTGAACTAGGTACCTCTATCTAAGATAATGGACAATGAAACACCGTGCAATCTGACCAACTCCCTAATATAGAGTTTGGCATAATCCACAGCTAAATAGGAGGTGTGGACTGGAAGGAAATAAAATGATTTGGTTATCCTGTCTACAATGACCCAAACTGAATCATGCTGACGATGAGTACGAGGCAAACCCATCACAAATTCCATGTTCACTTCTTCCCATTTCCAGGTGGGAATACTGAACTCTTGTATAGACCCACTAGGCTTCTGATGCTCAATCTTAACCTGCTGACATATTGAGCATTTAGTCACAAATACTGCAATGTCTCTTTTTATCCCACTCTACCAATAGATCTCCCTCAAATCACGGTACATCTTTATTACCCCTGGATAAATAGAGTAAAACGCACAATGCGCCTCTGCGATAATTTTCTACCTCAAGTCATCTATACTTGGAACACACAGACGACCCTAACAACACAATACACCATCCCCCACTTGGAAGAAAACCTCTACTTTCTGGTTTCTGACTGATTCCTTCAACTAGACAAGACTGGGATCCCTATCCTTCCTTTCTTTCACTTTGGAAACTAAGGATGATTCTGACATACTCTGCACCCACACACTACCTCCTTCTAAATCAACTAAGAGAACACCTAGTCGAGCTAGCTGATAAACTTCTTGAGCTAACTTTTTCTTACTGTTCTCAGCATGGGGAACACTACCCGTAGAAATTTTACTGAGAGCGTCAGCCATTATATTAGCCTTGCCTGGATGATACAGAAAACCCATGTCATAGTTTTTCAACAACTACAATCACCTTCTATGATATAGGTTGAGGTCTTTCTAAGAGAACACATACTGTAGGCTCTTATGATCAGTGAACACATCAAAGTGCATGCCATACAAATAGTGCCTTCAAATCTTTAAGGCAAAGACTACAGCTGCTAACTCAGGATCATGAGTAAGTTAGTTCTTATCATGAGGCTTAAGCTATATAGAGGCATAGTCTATGACCTTACCTCTCTGCATCAAAACATAACCCAATCCAACTCTGGAAGTGTCATAGTACACAACAAAGCCGTCAAAACCATCTGGTAGGGTCAACACTAGAGCTGTAGTAAGTTGAGTCTTCAACTCCTTGAAACTCTTCTCATATGAATCTGACCACTAAAATTTGACTTTCTGCTGAGTCAGTCTAGATATGGGTGATGCAATAGAAGAAAATCCCTCTATAAACCATCGGTAATAGCTAGCCAAACCTAAGAAACTCTTGATATCCCATGGAGAGATAGGTCTAGGCTAGTTTCTTACTGCTTTGGTCTTTTGGGGATCCATTCTAATGCCATCACCGGAAATGATGTGGCCAAGGAATGCTACTAACCTTAGCTAAAATTCTCACTTACTGAATTTGGAGAATAGCTGATGGTTTTTGAGAGTGTGGAGTATAATTCTAAGATGGTCTGCATGATCATATTCACTGCAGAAGTAAATAAGAATGTAATCTATGAAGACTAAGACAAATATATCCAAGTACTGCTTAAATACACGGTTTATCAAGTCCATGAAAGATGCTGGGGAATTAGTAAGACCAAAACACTTGACTAAGAATTCAAAGTAACCATATCGAGTTTTGAAAGATATTTTTGGGATGTCACATTCCCTGACTCTGAGCTGATGATAACCTGATTTAAGGTCTATCTTACACAAATAACTGGCACCCTGATGTTTGTCAAATAAGTCATCGATTCTGGAAAGCGGATACTTGTTCTTGACCATGACTTTACTTAATTGACAGTAGTCTATACACATTCTGAGAGAACCATCTTTCTTACTCACAAATAACACTAGTGCGCTACAAGGGGACGCACTGGATCAGATAAATCTATTATCTAAGAGATCTTTTAACTAATCTTCCAATTCTCTGAGTTCTGTTGGAGCCATTCTTTATGAAAAAATAGAGATGGATTAAGTATTTGGGAGAAGATTAATTTTGAAGTCGATTTTCTTTTTGGGAGGAACTCTAGGAAGATCGTCGGGAAACACATCTGGGAATTCAAAACCAACTGACACATCTCGAACAAGATGATAAATAATCTCTTAGATATCATTTTTCTAGCTCGAAGGTAAGAAACAAGCTGATCCCTAAGTGCTGAAGTACTTACCCTCCACTATAGGATGGGTTCATTTAGAAAATAAAATTGAAAAAATATGTTTCTATAGTCGACTGAGGCATAGCAAGAATGAAGCCAATCCATGTTTAGAATGACATCAAAATCACTCATCTCTAATTTGACTAAGTCTACTGAAGTGACTTTCTTAGATATCATAACCGAACAATTCCTGTATACTCGTCGAGTTATAATAGACTTATCCACTAAGGTAGAAACTGAGAAGGTCTTTGCTAGAATTTTGGAACTGGCTCCGAAATCAACTGCTATATATAGAGTAACAAAGGACAAGGAAGCTCTTGGATCTGGCAAACTGTAAACATGCAAATGGAAAACTTGTAACATACTATGACCATATCGGGAGAACTTTCTTGATCTTTTCGGGACTCAAGAGCATAGACTCTATTTGGGCGCTACCCTCTGGTGGTACTGGAAGAAGCACCCTACTGATTTGGGCGATCGGACTGAGCTGGGGGACTATTATGCTGAATCTGTGACCCAACCTGAGGACACTATCTGAACCTATGGCCTAGCTTGCCACATCCAAAACACATATTCCTGTCAGCTCTACAGATACCCTGGTGGTTTCTCCCATATGTTTGGAAAAAGGGGTTGGTTCGGGAACTACTAACACCGCCCTAAGGTCTAGGGCCTGATGCCCTATCTTGATTGCCTTCTTTGAATTTTGGCACTGGAGCACTGGATGAGGATAGAGCTGGAACTAAGGATTTTAGGCAAAACTGAGATTGATTCCCTCTCTCTAACTTAGGCTAAGTAAAATTAAAACTACTTATTCTCGCTCTCTAATTCTCCCTCTCTTTCTCTTTATTCTTGGCTTCTTCTATATGCTGAGCATGGACCATAAACCTAGATTTGTCCATCTCCTTAATAAGCATTGTGGTCCTACACTCCTTGATAATACTGCTAAACACCCCTGACACAAACTTACTCATCTTCACTCTGCTATATGCTACAGCAAGCGGGGCAATCTGGCTAACTAAGTAAACTTAAGAGAGTACTCCTGAACTGTCATGTTGCCCTGCTTTAGGTTGATAAACTCCAAACTCTTTCTTTCCTCAACACTATATGGAAGAACCTATCTAGAAAAGAAACTACAAACTTCTCCCATTCTATGGGCTTTATATCTGCGGCCCTTTCTTCCTTCCACTACTTGAACCATGAGTGAGCCCCATCCTGTAACTGATATGCAGCCAACTCAGTGTTTTTTATAGCAGTCATAGCCATAATATCTATAACCTTCTGAACCTGATTAAGAAATTCCTGAGGGTCCTCGTCTGGTTTAGATCATGTGAAAGATGAAGGGTTTATTCGGGTGAAGTCCCAAATCCTGGCAGCGGTAGTATTGGCCACTAGGTTGGCTGGAGCTATAATTAGGCATTCATTCTGGGCTACCACAGAATTAGCTAGGGTGGTAAGGTAGTCTGATCTCCGTATGGGTAACATGCTCGCCTAAAGGATCTGGATGGATGGGTTGAGGGGCTGACTGATCTCCCATTCCTCTTCCCTGAGTCCTCTTTGGAGGCATATTCTGTAAATGGAAGAGAAACAAGGATTAGAAATAGAGTATAACTATAGCTCATGCTCACTAGCACAATATGAATACTTAAAGAAGGGAAACTATTTCTATAACATTGCATAGCCTCCTATCCATAAGTGTGGAGCGCAATACACCCATGCAAAAGACTCTACTATATGTGGCTTCTAGACTTCCTAGGACTCTATTGAACCTTAGTCTATGATACCAAGTTTGTCACTCCCTGAGTCTATACCCTGTACGATACACGATGATCATAATCCTGAGGGACCACAAGCTAACCTATGACTAGTACCTGCTACAATAACTGAATTATAATGCTGAATAATAGATGGAATTAGGAGGAAAATATGCCATAAGGTTCAATCTGTAAGTAATACTGAATAATACTTAATGTAGAATTAAATATAAAAACTGAACAAAATACTGAAATATGAATAACTATCTAAAAATAATCTAGTCTGGGAAGTCTCTAAACTGTCTGAACCACGGAGTTGATAGGACAAGCCCCCAACTAAAAAATTATACTATAAATGATAAGCACGTCCTTAAACTATGAGGGCTCACCACTACTTTGAACACTGAGAGTCTGGTGTATTAAGTGTGCTCTGGAGCTCGTGCGTTGAAACCTATGATATAAGACATCATATCACAAAAAACATGTGGCAGTACTTTGAATGTACTGGTATGCTCAATGAAGTAGGCTGGAATGCATGGGTTCATATGCATGAATAATAAAAACTGAATAACATGAGTATGACTGAATAAGAGTACATGCATGAATATGTATACTTTAAATGAAAACGTGATAACACTGAACACTGGGTCTAAATACTAATCAACTGATTAACTGGATAATTGATATTATATAACTGATAACTGGATGACTGTATTTGATAGTCCAAAATTATTAGGAACTACACTGAGTTTCGTACTGATCTAAGTTTAGCAACTATATCTTATAGTCTTGAATCTGTAGAATTGAACTGAGTTCTATTCTGAGATAGAGACTGAAATTAAGACTGTGGGAGGTAATCATCTAACTGAAATGCCCCTTCTCTAACAGATTTGAGGTCCAACCTATAACCCCAGTTAGAAGGGTGTCAATACATGCCATGAGTAAGGACACGCTGTGAGTTAACCCTCTCTGACAGGAAGCTCTTTTGTTAACCCTCGCTAACAAGATAACTCGGATGAGAAGTATCAACCCTCATAATGTCTGGCAGAAAGATACCTCAACCTACACTGTCTATGTAGTTCTATAACACAGGGATTGCTGCAAAGGGTCAAACCCTCTGCTGACAGGAATGCCTCCATCCCTGGGTTAACTCGGTGTTGAATCCTACTCCTAACTGAATAGATACTGGACTAATTTCTAGTCCGTACTAGGCTAGATTGAATGGTTATTTAGATTGCTATTTAGATGAACTATACTGAGTTCACTGAGTTCCATTTACTGAAGTAATACTAATGAGTTTTCTTGAGTTATGCAACTGACTAAGAGTACTACCAATCTTGTCGTGACTAATACTGTTCTATGACTGACCATGGCTCTAGGAAATTAGCTAAATTATCAGGTACAAGTACCCCGATGACTCGATAGCATAAATTATGAAACATGGCACAACTTGAAGCATATAATCTAGGTACTTAATCATCATTCATTCATTGGAGAATTTCGACAAACACTTGCATGATATAACTTGCACATAAGCTAACTTGACATGATTTTATTCTCCTAATAGTTCACATAGACAATTTATCAAGTACTTGGTGAGCATATTATATGCACATAGTATTGAACAAGTGGGCATCATAATTCATATCTAATTTAACAAATCAAGGGTTTATCATGGATTCAGATGAATCTACACACATAATGATCAAATTCACATGAAATACATATATATAATCATTAATTAGGAACTTAATCCAAATAGAAATTATGGATACACTTTAATTCCAAACATGGAAATCATAAAATCAATTACTTGAAGATTAAAAGAGATTCTTTGACTCCAAAGGTTGAAGGAGCCCTTGGATGAACACTTCACATACCTTTGTTAAAGAATTTCTAAAAGTTTATGGTTGAATCTTGAGTTCTTGATTTGAAATTTGAACACCTAGGGTTTTGTTCTTGAGAGATTTTGAGAGATAATGACTATAGTTGCTCTACAGGGTTTTTAATTTTGTGTTCTGGTGGTTGATTTTCAAGGGAAAAAGATCTAAATACCTCCATGAACACGGTCTTTAAATGACTAAAAATTGGGCTACCGACACGCAGGTCGACGGGGCTCATCGATGGCATCGACGCGATAGCCAACGTGTCATGCCATATTCATGTCGATTCACTAGAATTGGACGCTGGTAGCTGAATAAAATACTAATCAACACGATATTCGATGTGGCGTGCCAAGATTGCATTGATCCACTTTTTTAAGATTCCAAAGGAGCTTTAAATGAAGTCTAAAATATCCAAAACTTGTCTGGGACCCCTTGACAAGCCTAAAGGACTGAATTAATCTTAGGATTTTGCGGGGCCTTACAAAGGAACACCGTACAACCTAACCAATTCTTTGAGATAGATTTTGGCATTGTCCTTGGCGAAATAAGAGGTATGGACTGGAAAAAAATGAGCTGATTTGGTCATCCTATCTATGATAACACAAATAGAATCTTGCTTTCAATGGGTATGAGGCAAACCTGTCACAAAATCCATGTTCACTTACTCCCACTTCCACATGGGAATACTGAACTCTTGCATGGACCCACTAGGCTTCTTGTGCTCAACCTTTACTTGCTGACATATGGAGAACTTAGCTATAAACTCTGTAATATCTCTCTTCATCCTACTCCACCAATAGATCTCCTACAAATTGTGGTACATCTTAGTGGCCCCAGGATGAATAGAGTAATACACCCCATGTGCTTCATTAAGAAGTCGTTGCCTTAAATCATCTATACCAGGGACACACAATATACCCTGACAGTGCAACACACCATCTCCCCCTTAGGAGAACACCTCTACTTTCTAATCTCTGACTGATTCTTTCAACTTAACAAGACTGGGATCTCTATCCTACTTTTCTTTCACCTTGGAAACTAGAGATGACTTTACCTACTCTGCACCTATACACTACTTTCTGCTGAATCGAGTAAACTAAAACCTAGTGGGCAAGCTGATGAATTTCCTAAGATAACTTCTTCTTAGCATTCTCAACATGAGCAACACTACCCATAGACAATCTACTA
This sequence comes from Capsicum annuum, assembly GCF_002878395.1. Lineage (NCBI taxonomy): Eukaryota > Viridiplantae > Streptophyta > Magnoliopsida > Solanales > Solanaceae > Capsicum > Capsicum annuum. The sequence goes on from NC_061117.1 coordinate 44,018,010, forward strand.
AGAGCATCAACCACTACATTGACCTTGCCCGGATGATACAGAACACTTATGTCATAATCTTTCAATAACTCTAACCACCTTCTCTGATGCAAATTCAAATCTTTCTGAGAGAACACATACTAGAGGATTTTGTGATCTGTGAACACATCTACATACATCTCATATAAGTAATTCCTCCAAATCTTTAAAGTGAATACTACTGGTTCTAGCTTAAGAACATGAGTTGGATAATTCTTCTCATTAGGCTTAAGCTGTCTAGAGGCATAGGATATAACCCTACCTCTATACATAAGTACATAACCCAAACCTACTCTGAATGTGTCACAGTACATAACAAACCCATCGAAACCATCTAGTAGAGTAAGAACTGGGCTGAGGTAAGTTGAGTCTTTAACTCCTGAAAAATTTTCTCACAGGAATCTAACCACTGAAACTTGACTTTTTACTAAGTCAATCTAGACATGGGGGATACAATAAAAGAAAAACCTTCAACAAATTGACGGTAATAGCCAACTAAACCCAAGAAACTCCTAATGTCTGATGGAGAAAGGGTCTAGACATTTTCTTACCACCTTGGTCTTTTGAGGATCAACCCTAATGCCATCACCAGAAATAATATAGCCAAGGAAAGCTACTGATCTTAGCTAGAATTCATACTTACTGAATTTAGTGAACAACTGGTGAGCTCTAAGAGTTTGAAGAACTATTTTGTGATGGTCTGCATGATCGTTTTTGCTATAAGAATAGACAAGAATGTCATCAATGAAAACTATGATTAACATTTCTAAGTACTGCTTGAACAATCGATTCATCAAGTCCATGAAGACTACTGGGGCATTGGTAAGACCAAAGGACATGACTAGAAATTTAAAGTGACCATACCAGGTTTCGAAAGCTATTTTTGAAATGTCACATATTTTGACTCTAAGTTGATGATAGCCTGATCTGAGGTCTATCTTGGAAAAGTAACTGGCACCCCGAAGTTGGTCAAATAAGTCATTGATTTTAGGAAGTGAGTATTTATTCTTAACTATGACCTTATTTAACTGACGGTAGTCAATACACATTCTGAGAAAACCATCTTTCTTATGTATGAATAGAACAGGTGCGGCCCACGAAGAGACATTGGGCTTGATGAATCCCTTCTGTAGTAGGTCCTTTAACTATTCTTTTAACTCTTTGAGTTCAGTTGGAGCCATGTTGTATGTAGGAATAGATATAGGCTGAGTATATGGGAGAAGTCCTATTCCAAAGTTGATTTCCCTTTCAGGAGAAACTTTGGAAAGATATTCAAGAAACACATCTGAGAATTCATTTACTATTGAGACTAACTCAAGAGTAGGAGTTTCTATGTTAGAGTCTTTGACTCACACAAAAATGTAGACACACCCCTTGGATACCATATTTCTAGCTATAAGGTATGAAATCAACTAATCCCTAAGATTTGTAGTGCTACCCCCTCCATTCAAGGACTGGTTGATTTGTAAACTGAAAATAAAGTATTCTGTTTCTACAATCAACTGAGGCATAGCATGAGTGGAGCCAATCCATGCTAAGAATAACATTAAAATCTATCATCTTTAACTCCACGAGATCAACTAAGGTAACTTTTTGAGATATTGTGATCGGACAATTCCTGTATACCTGCCTGGGTATAATGGAAATAACTACTGGGGTAGACACTAATAAGGGCTCTACTAGAGTTTTGGGACTGACTCTAAAATTTATGGCTATATATGGAGTTACAAAAGAAAGAGAAGCTCTAGGGTCTAATTAAGCAAAAACATGTAAGTGAAAGACCTGCAATGTACCAGTAACTATGTTAGGAGAATTTTCTGGATCTTGGTGGGACTAAAGAGCATATAATCTATTTTGAAACTAACCACTGGTAGCACTGGAATCAGCACCCTGCTGAGTTGGGCGACCAAATATAACTGACGACTGATGGGATTAGCCTTATTGGTGCGTATCCCTACCTTTTTGAGCAACTACCTGACACTCCTAAATCTACTGGTCTAGATGGCCACACCTGAAGCACACATCACTACCTGCTCTACACTCACCCTAATGATGTCTGCCATATTTCTGACATAGAGGATTGGTACGAGCACTGCTAAAATTGACTTGCGACTTAGAACCTGGTGCCTTATCCCTATTATTATTTCTGAATTTGGGTACAAGGCCACTGGCTAAAGAGGGCACTGGGGATGAAGACCACTGACGAAACGGAGGACGGATACCACCCTCTGACTTTGGCTGACTAAAATTAAAACTACCTATCCTAGATTTTTTATTTCCTCTCTCCCTCTCCTTAATCTTGTACTCCTCTATTTGTTAAGAATGGAGTCTAAAAAACTCAATCTAACTAATCTACATTGCAATCCAACACTCTTGACCACACTATAAGGCACACCAGATAGAAATTTTTTTATCTTGGACCTACCGTCGGCCACCACATGAGGAGCATATCTATCTAACTGAGTGAAATTGAGAGAATAATTCCTCACACTCCTGCTACCTTGCCTCAAATGGAAATAATCTATCCAAGAAGTCCATGGAAAACTCTTCCCTTTCTATAGGCCCTACATAAATACCTCTATCAACTTTTCACTACTTGAACCAAGTATGGTCTACATCCTGCAATTGATATGTAGCCAACTCATCAGTCTAACTAGATGTCACCCCCATAGCATCCGTTATCTTCTTAACCATATCTAAGAATTCATGTGGATCCTCTTTAGACTTGAACCCCATGAAGGAAGAAGGATTCATCCGGGTGAAGTCCCAAATTCTAGTTGCAGCAGTATTGGTCACTGTGTTGGCTGGAATAGCAGATGGTCGTTCATTTTGTTCTATTATAGAGTTTGCCAGAGTAGCATTACCCCTATTATAATGAATCTTTTGGCAACGATTCCAAAAATATTGTGATAGATGGTCTATTCCAATGGTTCCAACCGTTGCACAAGAATTTTGTTCTAGTAATTCTATAATCATTGCTAATGATGGATAACCATTGGAATAGGGTGTATTATAGCAACGGTTACGTGAAACATTTCCATAAAGTCACCTATGGCAACACATTTTTAGAAAGAAAAACTTATTACATCGGTTTTCATTTTCCCTCCCAATTTTTTCATAAAATCTGCCAAAAATTTTATAAATATAATAAAAAATTACAAAAATTATTTTATATACAAAAAATTTTACCCTCAACTTTACTCATCACTCTCAGATCATCAGTTGTCAACACTGACTGTGTGTCCTTTACACCGATTGCCCACTGATTCTCCGACCGACACTCCGACCTACACTTCGACTGACGCTCCGACCAGTGCTTCGACTACTTCTTTAACCACTGCTCCACCACCACTTTGATTTACAATAGCAGATATATAGAAATTAGTAGAGTAACTAGATCTAGTAGCTGAATAGTAATAGTAAGTGGTACTTTTTTGCATTATCTATTGGGTAGTATTAAATCCCATGAATTTATGGTTAATAGCTTGCCATTGTTAGGGTTCTATTTTTTGATGGAAATGCTCATTGAAGATGTTCTTCTCGCTTTTTTTCCTCTTTCCAGTTCAATTTCTTACTTATGGTCAATTAAAGTAAGCATTGTCTTGGACTGTATATCAAACTAACACTTCACACATAGAAATATTCAAAAGAAAGTACAAGTTATTTCCTTCAGTAATCCTACACAAAAAGGATATTTCAATTAAGATTCGGTATTAAGAGTTTTAAAGTCTTAATAACATTAGTCAATCCTCTATTAGATGTAAAATGACATTAAATGCGATGTGATTTGTATTTTTGGTTCTAATATCTGTATGATCGGCAAAAGTTTGGTGAGCTAGTGGAGTTAGCTTTTAACACGTAACTGGAAGTCGTATTTTTACCTAAATCTGATGATTTAAACTCTAGTATTAGGGTAAAATTAAAAAGGAATAGTACTTCATTCTTGTAAGCAAGGAGGACTAACCAAGTTGAAGGATTCATTCAATTATTAGATTCATTCATTCTAGTTTTTAGTTTTAGAAAAGAAAACGAAAAGGGTATGCATTTATAGTTACAATTTTGATGTCAAGAAGCACGAGGTATGTGTTGGAACGCCAGAAGGGTATTCTTTTATTTTAGTTTTATATCTAAGTCTGATGTTAATAATTGGCCAGACTGAGAGGAACAAGAATCCTATAGGTTCCATTTAGATTTTCCTTTTTTTCTGCAATATGTATTGATGTTTCAGTTACGTATACGAGTGATTCAATCACATAGAATTTATGTCAAAAATTCTGGAACTAAAATGCTAGAACTATATGATCCAGGTGATTCATATATCATGTGGAACTAAGATCATGTGGAACTCTTTATTTGTTTGTAATGTAGGAGAATGGATAATATTATTTGGTCAAGTATGACACATTATGTTAAACTTTAAGCACATACTCCATTATGCTCTACCCAAAATCAACGCACCATGGGTCTGGGGATTCCTACAGTTGAGTGTACATAGATCTTACCCCTGCCTTTGTGGGTAAAAAGGTTGTTTTCGATGGACCCTCAGTACATTTAGCTACCGATCAACCCTGAAACATTGAAAGAGATGAAAAAAATCATGTCTTTTTTCAAACTTGTTGCAGTTTCTCAAGCATCCATAAATTAAAGATTTTACTAAGAAAAATGACCATATTTATTCTCAGTCAAGTGAGTTCCAAGACAATTTTTGTTTCCTTATTTTTTTACTATTCTAGTTTTCAGATAAATATTGAATGTTGCACATTTTTTTATTTGTTATATCTCTATTTAGAAATCTTGATTCTGTTGTTGAAAGAAAAAGGACTTTAATCTCTAAATTATTTGCAACTGTTCTTTATGAATAGTAAGACTAAAATTTGGCAAATTTGATGCAGTGCAATCTCCTGCCAACTAGGAAAGGGTCATTAAAGGGATACGTAAAATGAAATCGGCAGAATATGCACCTGTGGACTCTATTGACCCGGATGAAGGGATGAATTCTCTTCAACCTAAGGTGTATACATCCTTGCGGAGTTTATTCATGGGCTGTAGAAATGTTTTGGCATTGAATTCCTCTAGACTTCTTTCAGGAACAAACTCAACTTGTTGCTCTTTAGGATTTTGCTTTACAAGATGGCCTTGTCAGAATGACATTTTTAACATATAAATAATGAAAAGGCTAGATGTAGCATCCAACAAGTGAAATTGATAATTAAATGAAGCAATTTAAATAATTTTTATGAGTACGCTTGTATAATGTTTTAACACTTCCTTCTAGGATGTTATTCATTGTTATCGGATCAACTTATTTATTTTGTAGTTGCTGGAAGGGCATGATACTGATGTTGATTAATACTTTTATTTCACTTTCTCTATTCCCAATTTTACTTTGAAAGAAGATTTATTGAGCTGGTTGGTTCATTGTTATCAAGCCAGAACAAGGGTCATGTTACACATGGCAAGTGTTAGCAGTTTCAGCTATATGATGCTCATTAATAATGTGGTTATCTCTTTATAATAGGTATATATTCATGTTATCTGTGCGATAGGCTCTGTTTCTTCTAAATGAGTTAGTAAACTATACAGAAACTTTTTTCTTTTCCTATCTTAGAGGTTACTCTGATATCTCTGCCATGTTACTGAAAAAAAGGGCAGCGTGGTACACTAAAACTACCGTTATGTCATGTTACTAACTAAGTTATATTTATTGCCATCATGACCATCTCCCTCATCCTCGTAGACTAACTTGTCATTAAAAAAAGTCAAAATGGTATAGCTAGGAAAATACCAATATTTGATTTGCAAAATTGCTCCCCCCAGCCCCTACGTCCACCTCTAGGAAGATGATAACTTAAAGTCAGATATTATTTTTTTCATTGAACATGCTCCATAATTTTATGAGGCATTGATTTTCTTGTCTAACTTCTTGTTGGTATTTAATGAAATCCTATGAATTTGCAAAAGCGACACAACGGCTCCTCAAAAATGGTCTGCTGAGTTCTGAGACAATGGACAAAGTTGATGAAGCCATTATAAAGAGCTTGATTTACTTGGTAGGTGTTCAATAAAGTCAGTTTATGATAATACTGTATTCATTCTTGTCCCATATAAAATTGTCATTTGCCCTCACTCTGAACTACTAAAACAACCTTTTACTGTTAGGTTAAATTTTACACAAGAAAGGCTCGACAACTTAAAAAAGTTTCAAAGATTTGTCTCTATAAATATGATGGATAAATTCCTAGTACATTGTATAATTTTCTTCTATTTCTAGGTGTTGGTCCGAAGATAGATCACATGGTAGGAAATTATGCTTCTCTCATTTTCTTTCCTTGCACGTTCCAAGTTATTTTTTAATTTTGTGCATAGGTTTTGATTATGTCCTAGAACAAAGTTGAAGGGATTTATCTAGATAACCATGTGCATCATGTTAGTAATTGTCTTGGTTGGGTCTCGCATCCTGGAATAAAACAGGTATGTTTAATTCTATTCAATGATGAAGCTTCACTGCTAATGAACAACTAGAAATGGGGGAATATGTTGTAATATACTTGTAAAATTTTTCTAAAACAATTTTTTTTGGTCTACTTTAATTATAAGCTTTGAAAATATTAGGACAATTTTAGAAAATAATTGCTTGGGTTTGCCTTTGAAAACCGGTATCACATTTGGCAAACCGGTGGAGGGTCTAAGTTCTAATTCTTTTTTTGAGTAAGAATTACAGCCACATTGTATGATTTAACATCAAAGACTGATAACATTATAGATCTAGCTCTTGTTCTGAATTGTAAGATAGTAGATCTATCTCTTGTTCTGTGTTGATAAGGTTTATGAAAGGGTATTATTAAGGGATGGGATGATTTTAGTGAAGCCGGACAAATTAGAGACACGGGTGGTGAAGAAAGATTGAGCTGATTCTTTTATTCTTTCTCATATGTACGTTCATTCTTTCTCATTTTCATGAATTACATTTCTTTTACTAATTTGTATAAATAATTTATTCATTTACTATTAAGATTATTTATGCTCTATTTATCTGTCTTCCTCTATGTTCTAATTGAAAATTAAACATGTTGTCATTTAAGTACTAATTGAGATTATTTTTTCTCTTTTTATAGATGTTCAAAATGAAGGAGGAGATGAAGAAAGTGATGAAGAAATTGACCTTACTTGAGAAAATTTTTGAATTATTGATAGATATTTTAGTATCAATCTTTTTGATATTTAATTTTGTGAAACTTATCGCTACTCTAACTTGATACTTTATGGGAAAACTAATGACCATTTGACATTAATATTTTGCTTATGGATTTAGATTGCTAGTTTGTTGGATATTTTAATTTGAATTGTTAATGAAAAATTTTGTTGTAATGCGTGTATATATAATTATGTATTAATATAATTCTCTCTCTCTCTATATATATATATCAATTGGTATTTAAACTAGTTACAATAATGTGTGGCAAAAAAATACTGCAAAACATTCAAAAATCATTGCAATAGGTGTCAAAAATCATTGCCATAGGTAGTGAATAATCGTTGCAAAAGATCAATAATTGTTGCAATAGGGTTATTGAAATGCTTTTTTGTTGTTTCAATAGAATCTATTGCAGCGGTTCTTCACAGTTGGAAAAGAGTCTATTGCAACATCTCTCAACTGTTGCAATGGATAATTTGAATCGTCTTAATAGGAGTTGAAAAAACTGTTGCAATAGACAGACCTATTGCAATGGTTATTGTAACCGTTGCAAATTTCGTTGCGATAGGCCTATCCCAACACCCACATATGTAACGCATATAAAATTGTTGTGATAGCTCTATGGCAACAATTTTTGGACCTATCGCAATAATTTTTGAACAGCTACCATAGGGGTAATTTCTGTTATTGTAGTGAACGCAACCCTAAATTCTGCGTGAGAGACATACTTGTCCAAAGGTTCTACCTGGATGGGCTGAGGGGTAGGATGAGTTCTTGTTTTTCTTTTGTTCTTCTAGGGAGGCATGTTCTATAAATGGAAGAAGGAAATGGATTAGACTGAGAGTTTAACATGAGCTCATGTTCTATCGTATGACATGAATACTGAAAGAAGGGAAACTTTTCCTAAATGCATTATAGCATCTCATCCACAAGTGTGGCGTACTACACACTCATGCATAAGACTCTACTCGGAGCGGCTTTCAGATTTCTTAGGACACTTTAAAACCTTAGGCTCTGATACCAAGTTTGTAATGACCTGAGACTACCCCCTAGTCATTACACGGTGCTTACGGTCCGAAGGGATCATAAGCTAACACATAAGCTGGTACCTACTGTGAGTACTGAATAATATAATCATGGATGCGGAAGAATAACTGAAATGCCATAAGTTTTTAATAATGAAATGACTACTGAATTATGAATCTAGCATAATACTTAAATCTGAATAGCTAACTGTAGTTTCTGAAAAGCCTCTAAACTAAATTTGTGAGTTGGTGGGACAGGCTCCAACTAACTCCAACTAACTAATGAGACTGAAATCATGAAATAAATAATCTATCCTTGGATAATGAGGACTCACCATAGCTATTATGTTGCTGATAATCTGATATTATAGGTGCAATTTGAGAACTGAACATCAACATCTATGATATGAGACATCATAGAACAAAAGAAAGGTATGCGATCAGTACTTTGAATGTACTGGTATGATAAATTAGGTAGGCTGACATGCAAAGTTTCATCAATAAGAGTAATAAACCATCTGACTATACATGTGGTGCATGGAGTACTGAGTGTAGGACATGAAATTTATAGATGCTGGAGATATATAAAGCATATAAATACTATATATGCATGATAGTTTGTAAATACTGAAAATACATGAAAATCTGTAGGCGCTAAGGATCATGACCTAGAATCTAACATAGACTGAGTAAAATCTGTAACTAAAATACTCGAATAACTGGTATTTGAATGCTTTGGTCAAAGAATACTAAAACTGAATGACTGACTGAAGCTATAACTGAGACTGGATCTGAGGCTGTGGGAGGTATCATCTAATTGACATGCCCTAATTTGAGCTAATCGGGGTCCAACCAATGACCCAGTTGGATGGGTGTTAATACTGTACCACAGATACTAACATTGGTTGTATGGATCCACTAGACTGATATCATGTCCAAAGGACTAAGAGTGTTAAGCCTGAACTGATGGGTGACCCCTACGAGATAGTCAAGCCTAATCTGATGGGTGACCCCTATGAGATAGTCAAGCATAATTTGATGGGTGACTACTCATATCTTATGTAGTTCTAGAGTATAGGGACTGCTACTTGCAACTCTACCTATCTAACCAGGAAACCGCAATCCCAACACTCGCTCGGTGCTAAATCCTACTCCCAAATAAAAGATTCTAAAATACTAGACTTTTTTGAGTTTAACTGACTGATATTTGACTATTCTGATAATGCTTATAGAATGTTCTGAAAACTATGATGTAATGTACTAAGACTAGACTAAATTAACAACTATGGTTTTCGGGTATTCAATACCCCCCAGACTAAAAAACAATGTTAGTAAAATGACACTAAATCTTGGAGGACAAAGCATGGAGGCTTATAAAAAATTCAATCACTCTTGTAAGCATTTTATCAAACACTTATAGATCAGGGCTTAAAACAATCATAGGAATGCCATAGAACTTATAAAAATAGCATGTATTCAAAAAATAGTACTAATGCATGGTTAAATTCAGTAAATAATAATATTAAAATATGAAGAATTAAATAATAACAATAATTTCATGGTAACATGGTATAAAATCAATAGTACATAGAGATTCATGGATGAAATCATAATTTAAAATCAAATATACTTGAAAAGGTGATAGTTTTGTAATTAAAATGGATACTTGGACTCTATGGATTAAAGGAATCCATGGATGAACATCTAACATACCTAGGATGATGAATTTGGAAGGATTGATGGAGTGTTCTTGAGATTTGAACTTGATTCTTGAAGGTTAGGGTTTTGCTACTTAAGAGAATGTTCTTGATTTTGGGGAAAAATTAATTAGAATAATGACCAATTAGTTTATTAGGGACTTAATTTCGTGTTTGGGGCTGACTGTGATAAGGGAAAATAGTTAAAAGCCTTTGGAATTAAAAAATCAAAACTGACTGAAAATCCTGATTTTTTGGGCTGGCGCGATGCAGCGCTATCGCACTGTGTCTCTAGAATTGGACAACTGGGAAAATATTTTGTGGTACGATACGGGGAAATCACAGTCCTTCGCTGATTGGGACCTGGAAGTTTACTGTGATGCGGTGGTATCGGGCTTCGACACAGGAAATGGACAAATGTTAAGTTGGACTATGGCGTAACTTGCTAGAATTGCGGACCCTAATTGGAATTTGCTAAATGGGATATTGGACTGCTCCGCGATGCACTAAAGGTTAAAATGATGGTGTTTAACGACTGAAACTTAAAATTACCATAACTTCTTACCCGGTTATTAATTTTTGGTGAATTTTACATCATTGGAAAAATAATCGAATTTCCTACGTAATGGCAGGCTCTAAACAGAAAAAATAATGTGTGTTTCAAAAATTTTATATATAAATACTCATGTATTTGGACTTAGATTATGCTAGAAAAATTCGGGGTGTTATATTATTTTTGATTGTTCTACGTACCAGTACATCTGTATTGACCTCCTATATTTCAGGATCTTAGGCTCAGCCCCGAGGACCCACTAAGCAGTAGATTCATTTGTCAGAGATTTGCAGTTGGTGATCCTCCCTTATTCTGGAAGGCCTAATCTATAAGTCATTGTTATTTTATTTTAATTCATGGTCCAACTTGGACCTTGTCCTAGTCATCAGACAGATGCTATTTTTAGTTAGTAGAGTTTTTGCAGACTAGTGTTAGATTTTTTTTTATCTTTATAAACTCATTTCAGTATTGATTAGTTTGAAATAAAAGTTGGCCATGATTCCATTTTGTTATGTATTTCAACATTTCTTCTAGTATATGGATGGTGTATATGATTGTAAGTTAGAAGTGGTGTTCGAACATCCATGGTTTGAGATGTCCGTCATGGCCAGGGCCTCAGTTTGGGTCGTGACATGATATTAATAGTCTATGATGGAAGCAGTATGGTTCATTAAAGGTTTGGGAATATCCATATTTAAGTGTTAGAATCTAAGTTTAAATCTTTAAAGATTGAGCTAATAGAAATAAGAGTTGAATCTCTAGATGGAGTGAACTCAGGGTATGGTAAAACTCATGAAGATTCTAAGTTAGTAGGTGTTCAAGTTATTAGATGATGACTATTGGGGCCATAGAAAGATAGAGTTTTATCTTAGAAGGAAGTATTAACAGTGGGTTTTATACTTTCAAGTGTAGTCTTTTAGGGTGAGTTTAGTATTGTGTGTATTATTATATCGGGCTCTAGAGTAAAGCGGATGAAGTTCAATTAGTGTTTATTAAGTGGTTCACCAACTTAGAGTGATGGGTTAAATCAGAGCGGGAGATGATAGAACAAGTACCCAAGTCAAGTCCACAGATTCTAGCAGGAAGGAAGGTGCACAACCTTTTCTTGTCTCAGTACAAAGTTTTCAGTTATAATGATATCAACTCATGAATTACATGTCATCTCCATGATCATAGTTCATGTTTGGGAACATAATAATGAATTATGTACTCTCCCAGTTCCTAGTATAGGGAGGTTCAGTTCACTCAGCTGTACAGATGATGTTCCATAAAGTTATTAACTCCTAACTCTGATCATGCAGCTCATGACTCATGTACCCATGCTCTACAGAATGCTCAGTTCCACGTCATCATACTACACTCTTAATGACCGGCGAAATTTATATTATAGTCATGTATATCCTAAGTTTTGATCGTTGTAATGAATCTATGTCATGGATACTCTATTCCTCGAGCCTCACTAAAGTATCCAGTTAGGCTTAGTATTCCTTCATGTTTTAGGTTCTCATATTCTAACCTTTTAGTGACCTTTACATATGTCAAAATAGCGATGCTGAACAATTTTTTATAGGGGAGAGCGTAAATGCTTCTTGTTGAGAAAAGATCATTGTATGCTTGTTTTAGTTAAGGCTATAAGTGTGAAGTAAGATTGAGGCAAAGTCTTTGATACGTGCCATAGTTGGTTAAAATTTTATGTATATGTTCTTGGGGTAGTGCGTGGAGGTTATTCATGAGAGATTCAGAGGATGTGAGAAATATGCTATTATGGGTGTTTCGTTAGACGTACATTTGAGGTTATAACAATAGGCTTGAATATCATGTTCATGTATAAGTGGATGAACACATTGCGTATTAGTTTCTGACCTTCCCGACCTCAGAATGTAAATTTTTATGTTGAGTAATCATCGGGGCTTTCGATAGCACATCTCAGGTAAGTTTTATATTTTTCGGATGAGGTTTGACGCCGGCTTGCTTGAACGTTCAAAATAGTGAGTCTAGTTCAGTTATGGTGTTTTATGTAGTACCCCATGATTTTGAGTTAGGCTTGAAAGTAGCAATCTACCACAAGAAAAAATGTCTATCTGGAAGGGAAATATGATCCCAGAAAGTCCAAATCTAGTCACAATTGGTCGTTTAGGACTCGAAAAATCTGGTCGTGCCACGTTCTAACAGGCTCCGCTGCTAAAGGTCTTTAGCGACAGGGCTAATAAATCGATCCTTAAAACCCTTTTTCTAGGCAAAAAAACTAGTCGTAATTGCCTTTTAGTGATGGCATATCTTGTCACAATCGACTAACTACCCAGTCTTAATTATTCTTTTGTGATGAGCAATCTCGTCCCAAATAGACTAACTACCTCGTAATAATTATCTTTTAGCAATGGTATATCTTGTCTCAAATAGACTAACTACCTCATTGTAATTATCTTTTTGCGATAGTATTTATTATTCCGAATAGACTAACTACATGGTCATATTTATTTTTAGCGATGGTATATCTTGTCTCAAATAGACTAACTATGTCATCGTAATTATCTTTTTGCAATGGTATTTCTCATCCCAAATAAACTAACTACTTGGTCATATTTATACTTTAGCGACGAGCAAAATTCTTTTCATGGATCAACATTTAAGGATGAGCAACATCTTGGTCCTAGATCAACCTTTAAAGATGAGCCACATTCTAGTCATAAATCAACTATTAAAGACGAGCAACATCTCATCCCAGATAAATATTTAAAGACAAACAATATTTCTAGTCTCTAATAGACCACAAATGAGCCAAATATCACAAAATAATAAATTTCATCAAATAAATACCAAATTACTATCGAGAATCTTGATACAAAAACAATATATAATTAGAGACCAGAAAACTTAGTTAACATCTCATGATATTAGTTTCAATATTTCTTTTACAAAAAACATAGTTAACATGCCGATCGAGCTAGAGTATGATATCAAATTTTCCATAACATTTGAATACATGGCAAAAAAATAATCAAATAAGTCACGTTTCTACTGTTTAAGTCATCAACTTTCAATTCAAATTGCTATCTTCTATCATAGGGCCAAAAAATAATCAAGTCCCCGATTTTTAGTTCCTATTATTTCACCTAAATCAAGTAACTCCTGCAACAGTAAAGTAGAAAATTAGTACAGCGCTTCACCTCATATGCTCGATGTAAATCAGGTAAGTGAATATATCAAGTTATCAAATTCAATTTTTAATTACTCAAGTGCAGAGATGAAGTAACAAGTATCGCCCAATATGTACATCATATCTTCACACTAAGCATAATCAAATATCTCAGTAGTTAACAAGAGAACGAGTTCAAGAGTATACGCTTTAATGGGATGCATCTATTCTACTTCAATAAGAAAAAAGAAATTGCAATCAGATAGAGAAAATGGGCAAGGTAGGGTAAGCACACCAACCTATTTGCCCCGACATGACAAATTACAAGTTCACATATCAGATAAACCTAAACCTATGTGTCACTCAAAATAGTTTTTTTGTTTTGTCATGTATATAGATGCCTCACTTTTGTTGAAAATGTTACACTAATATACTGCTACAGTCCATTCTTGGGATACTATAGCATTTATTGACATCATTTTAGATTGAGCTTTTTACTACAATCTATTACCTAATATTTTCGGCATATCTTGTCTGGCTTTTTCCTAATAAATGTGGATTCACTATGACAAAATAAATCCACATTAATCGAAGAAAACTTTTCAAAACCTTACCCCCAGAATATGCACCTTGACATGATTGAACAAGAAGTATCTTTAAGAGGTTAAAAAGCAATCAAAATATTATTGGTCTAGCAATAACATGGTTGCAACACTACAACGGCAGTAATCCTTGATTAATAGTGCTGAAAGGCTTCAAATAAACTTAATTAGCAGCTAATAAGAAAATTTAGATGTCAAAAATCATGCTTGAGGCAATAGCTTAAAACATTAGCAGAATCAAGAAGTAATTAAGCTGGCAAATGCACTTTTCAAACCATTCTTGGCATCCTATGCCCCTAATTTTAAAACCTTATAACAATATTAGAGGAATGAAGGGGGCAAGATAAATATCAAAAACTCTCATCTAGTGGGTGAATTACTGTAGGAGTTATGGTTTGTCATTAACTAAGTTCATGTAACAGATTTTATGAAACTCTCATCGTATTTCATGTTCTTCTCCTATTTTTTGAAAAGCATAATGCAAAAACTTTTTTGCTCACTTTTGTAGATCTCACTATCTCGATCATTAATAAGTTGCATCCATTACCTACTAGGTGCCATAACCTTGTAAAATACATAAAATATTAGATTGAGAAAAATTAAATGATAAAACATTATATACAAGGATGCTTATCAAAATCGACATCACTAGTAACCAACTTGATAAAGTTATCATTAAGGACCTTCGTAGAAGAATTATCTTACAACTAATAACCTGTAAAAATAATAATACGCGTCTTTACAAAAAGGTTTCCTTTTATTTACAAGTTGTACAAACAAATGAAACCCACACAAGCAATCAAGACAACAGTATGCTTTTTGGTATAGAAGAAGACTTATTGAAAGGGAGCAAAACCATCATTATATACAAGTATGCTTATCAAAATCGATATCGCTAGTAACCTACCTGATAAAGTTATCATTATGGACCTCCGTAGAAGAATTATCTTACAACTAATAACCTATAAAAACAATAACGCACGTCTTTACAAAAGGGTTTCCTTTTATTGACAAGTTGTAGAAACAAATGACACCCACACAAGCAATCAAGACAACAGTATGCTTTTTGGTATAGAAGAAGACTTATTGAAAGGGAGCAAAAACAACATTAGATGAGTAAGAAAATGTAAGAATATCTGTATAAAAATAAAAAATAAAATAGGAATTTGATTTCCCTTAGAAAAGGAAATTTATCATCGAAATTCCATAAAAGCATTATCACTAGCCTTAACTAAAAGTCCCAATATATGTACAAAGTCATAGGGACAAAACCCTTGATATTGTTTTTACTTTGATGTTATCTCAACAAAAATCTACTTTAGAATCTCATTTTCAATACTTTTGGATATTCAACTCGCAAATAGGTGGATGCACCGAGTATCCCTCTAATTACAACAACAACAACATACCCACATAGTTAGTTTGAGTTTAAAAACTATACCGACATATTAATCAATTATTTATCTTACATACATTTCCTTATATGTGATATGCATAGATCTATATTTCAATTCATAAATCTGTCTGCATGAACAAAGGAAGGTTGTCTATAGTTGGAACTGTCATTGTGACAAATGAAATTTCAATGATTATTGACATGTCAGATTACTGAACATGCATATTATCCAACAAATATTGGTAAGTTCATAAGAAGTTATAGATTATTAATGTGTTTCTCATGGATTAAATGTGTAGGGAATGAAAAATGAGAAGAGTGGGTGAGATAACCAATGCAACAGTGGAAAGGTTCAATATAATGTCCCTTAGTATCTGCATATTGGCTACAGCTGTGCAAATATGGTATTTAAAGCGCTTCTTTAGGAAGAAAAAAATCATATAGTTTTTTCTCTTATGGTCGAGAAATCATATATAACTTACTGATAAGATGTCAACATAAAAAATTTTCCCTTTGTAGCAAAAAAGCATTTTCCCTTCTTTTTACTTGACTTATTTTGTTCTGCAATTTTGAGATTGACTAGAGTTGGAATCTAAGTTTAGCAGTAGTGGCAGATATCATCGATCAATTCCATAAATGACACTAGGTAATGACAATTTGTACAATGTACTGTCTTGTCCCAAACTCCATGTCCCAAATCCTCGTTGCTTACATACCTGGGCTATTAAAAAAATATCGATACTTGATAATTTGGAAGAATAAGAATTTATGGAGTTAGAAAAAATAATGTTAGGCTGAACGGTGTGTTTTTGCGATTTGGTGAAACCATGTGAAAATACAAGAAAAAAGACTCTTGATATTTTTTCCTATCATTTGAAGTATCCCGTTGATAGAGTTACTCAGTACTTGTACTTGTATGAAGATGTAAATACCTGTGTAGCACTGGAGGAATCATTAGCAAATTTAAAAAAAAAAAGGAAAAAAGATATAGGATACCGAACAGTCATGTTTAAGTTTTATTGATGAAACCAGCAGCAGTAAATTAAATGAATAAACCAAAACAGGGTTCAATTCGAACTATGCAGGGAACTAATAAAGTCTGCCAAGGTTTCAAAATCATTTATAATCTCTAAAGTCTAATATACACCAAGAGATAACTTGTAGTAGGACGTCAGCTTTTATATTCTAAATATGATTTCCATAGATCTTCAAAATATTTTCTTTATCTTCAAACACTTACATTTGGTTTAGTGTTTATCTAGATTCTTTCAATTCTTACTCTAGATACTTGTGTATCGTCTTGGTAAGCATGAAATTAGAGAGCTTCTAATTAGTTACCTTATTTATTATTTAATTTAAATGGACTGACAACATTAAATGATGCAGAGCATGCATATAACCGACTATGACTAGTTTAGGATTCAGGCACAGTTGATTGATTAATCACTTTCTTCTATCAATATCTTAACCTTTTTTTCTAACTTGTAGAACATATATTTGCCGCCTATATATGACCCGGATCATCATTTCCATGTCACCACCCCATCACCTCTTATGAGGTTCAACTTTTTTCTTTGAGAAATTTATGAGGTTAAATTTTACCTTATGTGCAGTCAAACATTGAAGAAACATTCAGTAAATAGTTTCAATTTGAAAAACAGTTTTGAAACAATAGTCTTTTGGGCACACAATCCAATGTCCTCCCTTTTAATTAATTATAAACTAATATTGTAAATGGCTATCTCGGTCTTATTTATGAATGAAATACACTTACCTTATCCCCCCCCCAAAAAAAAATATGAACTAATATGTAAAATGCTCCAACTATATGGGTTTTTCATGTGATAATTGTTAGCACTAATAATAAATGATCTTCCCAGTTAGTATCTGCAATGGGTTTATGCTAATTTTAGTTGATTTCTATGCAACTAGCATTAGGCTAAGACATTTTAAAGACTGATCCTATTTAATATTGTCAACATGGAGTAAGCAATTTTAGTACAACTGTTGAGCAATGAAGGGATTCATAAATTTCTTTCAAGTTGTCTATACATCTCGATGTACATATATGAGAGTGACTTGTTCACGTGTAGATTGCTCGCCTCTAAAGTTCTGTTGTCCATCAATCAAATAGAGTATAACTGATGGTTGAATGAAAAAAAGGTTTTACTTTATTCAACAAGGTTTCTTCGTAAACTATGGCAGACTTGCCAATGAAACTGTACAAATCCACAATAATCAAGTCATGAAAGAACAAAAAGAAATGTAGGATGGTAGAGGAAAAGCAAAAAAACTGCTTAATGAACGGATTAAGGATGAGGCAATAAACAAAAATAAAAGCAATCAATGTTTCATCTCCCGTCAAACAGCGTCATAAAAAATCAAATCGAAAAAAGTAAAGGCTCTGTCGCACCCCAACTTTTCTTACCCAAAACTTCTTCCAACAATATTAACAATTCTATCACCATACCACCTTAGTTTTAAAAAACTAAGGCTCTGTCGTACCGTGCGCAGCCTCGTCCCACTTGGAGACTACCCCGTGTAGCAGTAAACCAGCCTCGCTCTACACCTGTTGTACCTCATTGCTATTCCTAGTAGCTAGACCATAACTGACCAACCACAAATTGATAATATTCATATTGAATTACCGAGTTGTACAAATTAAAAAAATATTCATATTGAATAAAGTAGGATGAAGAAGAGTAGCTCGAACAACCAAGCAATTAAACTAATTTATAGCAATTTTGGAAGAAAATAGAAACTATACAAAACAAAAATCATACATCGAATATGCTAAAGAGATAAAACTGAGATTAGGAAAATTATTAGTTTCAATAAACCGCGGAATAAAAGAAGCAATTGGAAAATCTGCTCCCTCACTGCAAAAATTGGTGCGTATATTGATGGATTTCTAGGGTAAAATTGTGACCAGCTATTGTATGATTGAAAACGGCGATGTACGTACGTATATGGTAAAGGAGAGGAATTGGCAATGTATGTATGAAAACGGCGCGATGTTACTTTTTTCAGAAAGTTAAAGTAAAAAGGAATTGATTCGTTTATTAAGTTTATCTAAATAAAATAAATTAGTAAAATGTTAATATTTTATTTTGGGTTAGTTTTTCCCACTCAAAGCTCCTAATTAAAATTTGGGGACAGTTAAAAAAAATATTAGAGACCGGATTTTGTACCTACGCAATAAAATATATTATTAAGGACCTAAATTTAATCTTGTCCTAATAAGTATACTTTTAGAAACAAAATTATGTACCCATGTGAGAATTATAAGTTGAATCAAATGAGAATAGTATTTAAGGGGAAAAGTATAGTTAAGGGTGTATTTTAGAAATGTGTCTGAGCTTGAAAGTTAGTAGTTGTATTGCCTAAGGCCTAAAAATTCTATCTTAGCTTATGCTTCATACGCCTATGTTCCAGGTCATAAAGTTGTAGCCATGTTACGGTTCCTTATCCAGATATCTTATCCAGATCATGCTAAGATTTGTTGCTCTCTAATGTTATTAGAACTTATTTAGGAAAAGTGCTGAAGAGATACTCCAGTTAAGTATGAGTTTCCAGTATAATTATATCTGTATAGACAACAATTCAGTTTAGTAGTCAGACAAGTCCCTATGGTTTTCCATCTTTCCACCCAGTCTTACTATCTGAAATCCCATACGTATGGACATTTGAAGAGATAACCTATTCACATCCATATAAATTATGAATTCAGCTTAGTCCAAGCATCATGTGTCAATTCAGCTAGCTATTCATGAATTAGTTCATAAGTGTTCAGTGCATAATCTTAGTTTTTCAAGTATTCCAACTCAGACAATGTAATACCCTTAGTTCTATCTTAGTCACATTGTCTAATGATTCGTATTTTCATAAGATATCACTTCTCAGTTCCATATCTATGATTGTATCATGAACACTTCAATCAAGTTCTAAACTCTCAACATGAATCAGCTTCTTATAGTAAGTAAAGTCAAGGAAATCAGTTTCATTATGAAAGTTTTAATATTTCAGCTTAGTTATATCCTTTCTTAGTAGACACATTATGTCTACATTATTTTGTACTTCTAAGACTTCAAAAAAAGGGGGTTCCTATCCATCATTCGAGGATGAATTATTTGAAGGGGGAGCTAATGTAACACCCTGTAATTTTTAGTAAGAAATCAAACCGTCATTCCTATGTGTGTAAACTCTAATCCCATGATTTATATTTAAATTCATGTTTCATGATCTTTTTCCACATGTTTGAAGTATTTTTGAGATGAAAAATGTTCATAGGAATCACTTAGAGCGAAGTTGAGCTAAGAGCCTTAGATTCGGCTAAATGTTTGTATTCGATTCTACAAGGCCTACTTTTAATGTCTATAACTTTTGATACAAGTAGAATTTTTTATCCAAAGACCCATCAAATTATAGATAATTTAGTTAGCTTTCCAACTATACCAATTTTGCCTTAATCAGATACCCGAGTTAAAAGTTATGGCATTTTCATTAGACGCAGTTAGCCGACATGAGAGCGACACGACGTGAAATGTTGCTGTCCCCAATGCGATACAGAGCTATTTTATGCACTGCCTTGGTTCTTAAAGAGTCTAGGGTCACTTCAATCAATTTTCCTTACCCGAAACCATACATAACACATAATTTCATCCCCCAAAAGCATTAGATACATTATTATTCAACCTTTTATCTCCAAGAAAACCCTA
Source organism: Capsicum annuum (assembly GCF_002878395.1). Lineage (NCBI taxonomy): Eukaryota > Viridiplantae > Streptophyta > Magnoliopsida > Solanales > Solanaceae > Capsicum > Capsicum annuum. The sequence continues at coordinate 44,038,350 of NC_061117.1, forward strand.
GCCCCCTCAAGAACACCAAGAACTATATCAAATTTTCTTTAAGAAAATAAAGAACTCAAGTTTCCTAATTCAAGAACTTTAAGAATAAACTTCAAGAACACCATTGGAGATTCAAAGTTCAAGCTTTAACATCTAATTAATTAAATAACGTATGTGGATCTATGAACAAGGATACTTCTTTCATTCTTGTTCCCAAAACTAGTTCTTAAAGTTGAATTTACATGAATTTTAATTTAGGGTTCATACCCAATTATCATTGTTGAAGTTTATGATGTTACAAGTGATTTATGTGTTGAACTTCATAACGACCTCCACAAATTCATGTGTGTGATTTGATTTCATATATTGAGAATTGAATTTCACTGTCTTGATTAGAATTGTTAAAGTGATGAAATTGTTGTGATTTGACATGAGTTTCATGAATGGGTTTGAAGCCCCAAGTTTAAATCTTGTATTTTAAGAAAGATGATGTTTAAGCATATTTTGATAAGTATGTATTCAAATTTTAAGCAAGATTTGATCTTTTGATCCTTATCAAAGATATGGAATCCACAAATTAGTTTTTATTACAATTTAAAATAGATTGATGCATAACTGATAATTGTTATAAACCTTTATGCTAGTTTTAAAGTTGATTTCCTTCAAAATGAGCGTACAGATTAAAGGGGGTAGTATTTAGCACCGAGTTGGGTATGATTCCAAGGCCTCATAACCCAGAACTATGAGCCAAATTAGGTACAAATTCAAATTATTTCCATTTATATGGATGAAGATACATATTGTGATCACTCAGCTCAGGTTATACTCCTTGACAAGAGTATGACACCTCTCCCCAACATGAGATTTCCCCTTAGGGGAACCATATGTTGGACTCCATGATAGCTCACATGATTTATGTCGGTTAGAAGAACCTCAACAGAAAAGCTTTTAAAAGAAAATTCCTAATTCCTAAGTCCTTAAATAGAACAACAGAACAACTTTTCGAAACTAAGTGTAAAGGCTCACAATTTTATTCAGATATTATTTTACATAAGACATTAGCTATGAGATTTAAGCTTTCAGTTTACAAATATAAAGGTGATTCCTTTTTTACACTTAACCAGCATGATTTGAAAACATAATTAACTTCAGTAAAACTTATTACACTAGTGGAAAAAGTAAAAGCACAACTTTTAGAACTAAGTGTTATGGCTCACAAGATTTATATAATATGCTTATTTAATCATGAATTATGATTTCCAGTTTTCAGTTATTCAAGTCAATGTGAGTTATGTACACTTAGCATCAATTCTTTACAAGTTATATGAACATTGAGATATTATTTTTACTCATGCATTCACCCCCATATGCTCAGTACATTCCAAAAGTATTGACTCACATATACGTCTATGTGCTACATCATTTAATAATGTAGCTACAGTTGTAGTACATTATCATTATCAGACAGTTGCAGCATCAGGTCAGTAGGTGATGAGCCCTTTTGATTAAAGGGTTTGAGTCAGTCTTAGTTCGAGTAGCATTTTAATTATTTCAGTCAGTCGTATTGATTTTGGATAGTTGGGGGTCATGTTCCGACTACCCATAGTCAATACTAGTAGAGGATTCATAGATCAGTAGAAGTTGATGTATTTGATTGCAATTTTGTCTTGTATAATCAGAGTTGTAATCATTTTAATATAGTTTGTTTTGATCATATTTAGAAAAGATGTATCTTCTGCTTATTTCTTTCAGACATGTATTTTATTCAGTTGTTCACAAGTTGTGCAAGTACAAGAGTTATCTTGAGATCACTTGTAGTCCTAAGCACTATGTGATGACTATGGGGTAGTTATGGGTTGTTATAGACCCTTTCTAACTTCTTATGATGATTTAGTCTCAATAATTTTCTCAGGTAATGGACTTACCTCTTTAGCCAAGGTACTAGCCATGCATTTATATATATATATATATATATATATATATATATATATATATATATATTACTAGTAATGGACTATATGATATTAATGATATAAGTTTCGGTTCAAGTCCAATAATTGATGATGATATTGATGATATGAGGTTATAAGCTGGGTTCCATTATGATACTTGAATCGGTTATAGTATTATGGATTTTTTTTACATTCATTCCTGCATGCATATTGCCTATCACCAGTATGCCCTATATCAATCAGCCTTATGGAGGGTTTCATAGTATAGGTATGGCCGTTGTTTGCTAAGTGTTAGTTGAACCTTACGGGCCTTTATTAGCGGTGGGTTATAAAAGGCTCAGGTAGGTATTGTTTATCACGACTAGCTGCTACTTGCATTGTTATTATTATTATTATTATGACTAGTTCATAACAGATTGATTATTGATCCGGTACTGATATTTGAAGTACGATTCAGTTTCCTTTCTCTTATGGTTATTTTATCATGGATAATTATCTTATGTTAAGTTGTATGAATCAAAGACCCTGATTATGTGTAATGCCCCGATTCGCTGAACCGGAATGCTACACGGTGCTCATGACCTCGAAGGACCACAACCTAACCCATGACTGATATCTGTACCTATAAACTACATAATATCTTATAAAATATGTGGAAACATGAACTGTAAGGCCATAAGGTTCAATACTAATACATATTTGAAAAATATGGTATAACAATATAAAAAAGGAACATAAATACTGAAGTCTGAACATCTAATCTGACATCTAGTCCAAAAACCTCTAACTGAACTGTATAAGGAGTTGATTAGATATGTCCCCAACTAACTCCAACTACTAAAATAAAGTGAAAAGTGAAATAGAAATGAAATCATCATGTCCTCAAAGGATGAGGACTCACATCTAACTTTGACTGCTGATCCTGGAATCTACTGCTAATTTAGAGCTCATGCCTCTGAACATATGGTGTAACATAAGAGAAATCCCCATAGCGTAAATGCGTCAGTACGTCTGAATGTACTGAGTATACGAGTGAGGTAGGCTAAGTGCAAAGGGTTATATGCATGAACAATACTGACTGATATGAATGTGAGAGTACATACATGCATACGTAACTGTAACTGAACTCGTGGAGATACGGACTACTGAGTCTGAATAATGACAACATGAGTGTACTGATAATGATATTCTGAAAGACTAATTTTACTGATATTGATATGTAAATCACTAATAAGTGATATATCTGATACTGTATTACTGAATACTAAGAGACTGATATTGCATTACTAATAAATAAATGATTGTTTCTGATAGTTCAAATTATGAAGAACTGGTTTGATTAACTATATCTGATAGTCTTGAAGCTGAGTACTGATAGCATGAGTTTTGATAACTGTTATGATTGATAGCATAAGATACTATATCTCACAGTCCATAAATCTGAAGGAAACTATCTGAGTTCCATTCTATTTCTGAGTTGACTGTATCTGACAGCCCTGATATACTGAAATCTAAAGAGCTATCTAAGTTCTTTACTGAGACTGGGTAGCTATAGCTGACAGTCCTAAAATTTGTAACTGAAATTGTGAGAAGTAGTTATCTAACCGGCATGCCCCAAATATGCTATAATAGCTAAGCTGGGGTCCAATCTCTGCCCCGACTGAAGGGGTGTCAATACCGCGCCACTGGTAAGGAAAGCTGTGAGAACCCTATACTAGCAGGTACTCAATGAGAACGGTGGGATCCCTAAACTGATGCGTTAAGCCACCTGATCAACCCTAATCTGACGTGTTAAGATGTCTCAACCTATGCTGGCTACGTAGTTCTGGAACACAAGGGTGACTACTAAGAATCACACCCTGAACTGGCGGGTGAGTTCCCATCCTTAGGTTTATTCGGTGCTAACTTCTACTCCATCTGAAGGAAACTGAACTGAATAACTAAGCTGAACTAAATAATTAAACTAAACTGATTAGCTGAACTGATACTAATTAACTGGACTGATACTAGTGGTATTATTTAGCAGAGCTAAACTAAGTTTACTGGATTCCAATGACTGACAGAATGTACTAGTTCTGAGGACTGGTTGAGAGTATTTAAGTTACTGAGATTGAATGTGAATACTGAGGTTGCTGAGGTTACTGAGATTACTGAGATTAATGGACTACTGAGATTACTGAGATTTCTAAGTTTTCCTGAGTCACATGACTGACTGAATTCAATAGATCATGGCTTGACTGAGAGTATTATGAAAACATGACATGGCTCTAGGCACACAGCTATATTTTTCAGGTGCAAGTACCCCCAGGACTCGATGGAAGGAAACTAACACAACTTGAATTTCTTGAGTACATGACCTTCAATAAAAATCCATAATACATGAGTGGGGGATTTCATGAAGTACATGGTCATCATAATATCTATCATGAATAGGAATGCTTATAATCAAGTCATAAATCTCATATTCTAATATCATGGGCATTCCAACAACATATACTATTCATAGCAATCGCATGGAAACTATTCAAGCATAAAGGAACGGCAACATGTAATGTTTAGTTCATATTGTAATGATTTGGGGATATTATACTTCAAGTATTTATTCAACATCTCAAACATGGTAGGGAAAACATGGATATATTTTGTGTACATAATTTATATCTCCATTATCATACATGCTTTAACCACAACAATAACCACACATAATTTGCATAGAAATTCATATTGGACTGTATGACTAACATAAACTTGTTATTTAGATATCATGAAATCATGTAAATAAAAATTTATAACATACTTGGAATTTTATCGAACACCTTGCATGCATTCTTTAAGGCATAGGTGGATTTCATACTTGCATTCTATCAATCCATCTAAAGATCATGTTTTTCAACTAACAACATAACTTTATTGAGATATACAATCACGATACTATTATACAGCAAAACAAATAAGCATCAACATGGGTATGATCATATCACCACAATCAACCAAGCTTTTGTATTTTAAAGATTGATTCTTGAACTCCACGGATGAAAGGAATCCGTGGATGAACACTACACATACCTTGGAAGGGAGGTTCTTGATGATTGATGGAGGAATTTTCTTGAAATTTAATCATCAAGCTTGATTGTACAACCCTAGTTGTTTTTCTCCTATAGTGCTCTTGGATAATGAGCTTTGATATGTTAATAGGGTTGTAAAGTGTTTAGAAGCTATATATTTCATAGGGTTAAGTTTAGGGATGTGTAAGGAGTGTTAAAAGACTTAATTACCCTTAAAATAACTTAAAATAGAGTGTTTTTGCCTCCTGGAACTGACTTAGGCGGCGCCCAAGTGATTGCCTAAGCTAGGATAGGCGGCGCCTAACCAATCTCCTTTGTTTGGGTTGGGCAGCGCCTAACCAATCACCTATCCTTACTATCTCTCACAAAAAAGGGCATAACTTTTCACTCGGGTATTGGATTAAGGACAAATTGGTGTCATTGGAAAGCTAATTCGATTCTATACAATTGGTGGGTCTAAATTAGCCAAAATACCACATTAACATCGAGTTATACTTGTTCAAATATGACCCTTGCAAAATCAAACACTAAAACTTGATGGATTTAAAAAACTCTTAGCTTGTATTACCTTAAGTGACTCATATGAACATGCTTAATGTATCATAAGCTATCTTATCGCTAGGATACTCATTGTAAGTCATGCACTAAAATGCTACTCATAGGATAGGAGGTTTCATACGTAGGAAAAATAGTTCATCTCCTAGCTTAGAAACATACGGGGTATTACAATATCTCCCCCTTGGGAACATTCGTCCTGGAATGGAAATTAAATGAAGCGAGAGAGATGATAAGATGAAGTACGTACAAGACATACACTACTGAAACATGGGTTCATGACTGGCATGACTGAAAGCTGAGAACAATATATTGAACATGCATATCTGATGCATAGGAAGCTGATTAATGAATATAAGAATGAGGATTCTAATAAAGTAAGTTTTCTCTAAATCAGAATGCATATCTGATGCACAACTGAAAGGCTGAATCCATGCATATCTGATCCATGATTATATGACTCACATAATACATGAATGCATGACTGAAAGTACTAATGAGCTGATCATACTTATCTGATGCGTGAATTCATAACTAAATTTACTCATGAACATGCAATGGTAAAGGTATCAAGTTTGAACTGAAAACTGAGCATAGAACTGAATACCAAGTTTGGCACTGAAATATGAACATGATAACGAGTAAGTTAAAGGAAAACTGTTACCTTGAACTGATAATACAGATAAGTTTGAGATTAATTACTCCATATGCATGATCGAAAACATGAGAACATAACTAAGTCTACGATGTGGTAGATATACTGAATATCATGATCTAAATTGAATCTTGAAAACATGGCATATGACTAAAGTTGGAGTTTGAGGGTTAACTTATGAGTACCCCTTCTCCAAACTGGATTCATCAAAAGAAAATAGAGCAGCATGTTTATATCATGAAATTTTAGGGGTATGATGTATCTCCCCCTTGGGACACTATGTCCCTCAAATAATACTGACTTTAATGAGATACTGAGGGAAATTGAGGTGATGCGCAAGACACCTAGGAATGGAGTCATGACTGAATAGCTAGGATCTGAAACTGAGACATAATACATGAACTGAGCTGAACATGAGTGCATAAATACACTAACTTATCAGATTAACTGAATAACTGATAGCTGAATACTGGATCTGCAAAGCTAAACTATACTTAGTCTGAATAGCTGGGCTGAGATTTTTGAGTTTTATGCATAGGAGATAAGGACTAACTAAGTAGAATGAGGAATCTGAGCATGGATTCATGAAGTATGTATTATTTTTGAATGCGATACCAAGCGTACGACATGGCTCTGAGGTATTCTATAAAATGGTGTACTAAAACACTTATAACTGAGTACAGACAACCTGAATGCTATGGTCAAGCATGTCTAGAACTGAACTGATTTTCAAATCTGGTTACTGAACTGAAGATGACATTATAACTAATCCTATAGCTAGTATAGAAGTACTGAATTCAAGGACTAAACACTGATCACCGAGTGCTGGATACTGAAATATAATTGAGTTGGCAACTGAGTTTTTGATGGCTACATGCTGGGGACTGACATAAGTCAAGGATCTAAATATACACTTACACTTTGTACTTTCCCAACTTCTAAATACGACCCCTTTCTAGACGTTTACTTGCACATTTATCATGACATTCAAACCTATCTTCACAACTACACCCTCGTGCAAAGTAAGCATGCAACAATTTTCTCTTGTCTAAACAACTGCTCATCACTACACTGGTCCATAAGGAGAGCTAATTGGAGGAGTAAATCAGGAGGTCCTGAAACATGAATATACAAACTAAACTTGACACATGACTGAAAATTGAGGAATAAAATATCAATAGTTTGGATTTACCAATAAGGTTTGAACTGAGGATATACATGACATAGTCTAATTGTATCTGATCTGTAGGGGCATAGCATGATTCATGGAAGCTAAGTATACTGGAAAGCATGATATGCGTACATGAGTCATGAGTTGCATGACCTGAGTCTAGAATTTTCTATACTCGTGGGACATGATTCGAATACTGAGGGAGCTGGAACTGAACCCCCTATACTGCGAATTTGAAGGCGCACATAATCCCATGGAAAGTGGGTGAAAGTAGATTGTTCTCATGGAACATAACTCATACTGTGGAGTAAAAGGGACTCCTTATGCTGGAAATTGAATTCATACATGATTATAGTTCATGAACATAGAGTTGGTGCACAATGCCTGAGTTGGTTTCATGATAGCTGAAGTGAAAAACTCTGCACTAAGATGAGAATGGGTTTGGAATTGTCTTTCCTTACTGCTTTCTATACATACTGGCTCTACTACTGAAATCTGAGGGCCTAGATTAGGTACTTGATCTACCATCACATACCTATATTTTGTTTTCTCATATACTGCTAATATCACATTCATACCTTCATGCTTAATTTTGAGTCAATAAACTTAAGTGTTTAGCTCGTACTATTTAAGCCTACTGATCTAATCCCCATGAATACATAATCTGATGAAATAGAATAATACTATCCCAACTCTACTACTGCTAAACTTATAGGTTCAAGAATGAGTTCTCATGATCATGAATAAAATCTGTACAACCTTGGAATAATAATGAACTAATGGGATACTGTTTGAGTCTGCGGCTAATCCCATAACTGACTGTAGGGACTGTCTGAGAAAGCCCTATCTTTAGGACTTTGAACTTCACTATTTTTGTTACCTTAAAAGTAAGGTAAAGTAAACATGAGGGGTGCATGATATGAATCTACATGGGTTCCTTAGAGAAAATTTCCATAGCACGATCTTGAGACATAAAAGAAGGGAAACTGTTCCTAAAACATCTCATAGCCTCCTACATATAAGTGTGGTGCACAACACGCCCATGTACAAGACTCTACTTGATGCAGCTTTCAGACTTCCAAGGACAGTGTTGAACCATAGGCTTTGATACCAAGTTTGTAATTCCCCGATTCGCTGAACCGGAATGCTACACGGTGCTCATGACCCCGAAGGACCACAAGCTAACCCATGACTAATATCTGTACCTATAAACTGCATAATATCTCACAAAATATGTGGAAACAAAAACTGTAAGGCCATAAGGTTCAATACTAATACATATTTGAAAAATATGGTATAACAATACCAAAAAGGAACATAAATATTGAATTCTGAACATCTAATCTGATATCTAGTCTGAAAGCCTCTAACTGAACTGAATAAGGAGTTGATGGGAAATGTCCCCAACTAACTCAAACTATTGAAATAAAGTAAAAACTAAAATAGAAATGAAATCATCATGTCCTCAAAGGATGAGAACTTACATCTAACTCAGACTACTGATCCTGGAATCTACTGCAGTTTTGGAGCTCATTTCTCTAAACCTATAGGGTAACATAAGAGAAAGAACCATAGCATAAATGCGTCAGTACGTTTGAATGTACTGAGTATATGAGTGAGGTAGGCTAAATGCAAAGGTTTATATGCATGGACAATACTGATTGATATGAACGTGAGAGTACATACATGCATACGTAAATGTAACTGAACTCGTGGAGATATGGACTACTGAGTCTGAATAATGACAACATGAGTGTACTGATAATGAGATTCTAAAAGATTAAGTTTACTGATATTGATATGTAAATCACAAATAAGTGATGGATCTGATATTGTATTACTGAATACTAAGAGACTGATATTGCATTACTGAAAAATAAATGATTGTTTCTGACTGTTTGAATTATGAGGAACTAGTCTAATTGACTGTATCTGACAGTCCTGAAGTTGAGTACTGATAGCATGAGTTATGATAACTGTTGTGATTGATAGCATAAGTTACTATATCTCACAGTCTATAAATATTAAGGAAACTATCTGAGTTTCATTCTATTTTTGAGTTGACTGTATCTGACAGCCCTGATATACTGAAATCTGAAGAGCTATCTGAGTTCTTTACTGAGACTGGGTAGCTATAGCTGACAGTCATGAAATCTGTAACTAAAAATGTGGGAAGTAGTTATCTAACCGGAATGCCCCAAATACGCTATAATAGCTAAGCTGGGGTCCAATCTCTACCCCGACTGGAGAGGTGTCAATACCGCGCCACTGGTAAGGACAACTGTGAGAACCCTATAATGGTAGGTACTCAATGAGAATGGTGGGAACCCTAAACTGACGGGTTAATCCACCTCATCAACCCTAATTTGATGGGTTGAGATATCTCAACCTACGATGGCTACATAGTTCTAGAACACAAGGATGACTACTAAGAATCACACCCTGAACTGGCAGGTGAGTTCCCATCCTTGGGTTCACTCGGTGCTAGCTTCTACTCCTATTGAAAGACACTGAACTGAATAACTAAGCTGAACTGAATAACTAAACTGAACTGATTAGATGAACTGAGACTGATTAACGGGACTGATACTAGTGGTATTGTTTAGTAGAGCTAAATTAAGTTTACTAGATTCTAATGACTGACGAAATGTACTGAGTTCTGAGGACTGGTTGAGAGTACTGAATTTACGGAGATTGACTGTGAATACTGAGGTTGCTGAGGTTACTAAGCATTGAGATTACTGAGATTACTGGACTACTGAGATTACTGAGATTTTTGAGTTTTCCTGAGCACATGACTGACTGAATTCTATAGATCATGGCTTGACTGAGAGTA
>NC_061117.1:44378164-44418605 GCF_002878395.1 Capsicum annuum
TGCATGTATGTATAGTATCATTTATTAACCTTTTTTGTACAGTCTATATATTACCTTAGTAGACTTTTAAATGTCATATCAAATCTCCAAATGTTATGACTGATATGGAAATGTCATTATGATAACCAAAATTCATTGTATTTATTTAAAATTCCTTACCATTTTTTTTAATGGAAAGTTATAAACACTATTCCTTTTTAAATTTCAGGCTAGTAATGAATGGTAATAATTTAATTGGGTAAAGATTATGTAATATCAGAATCAAAGATCCCTAACCATTTCTCACATTATAAATAGCAACATATCCTTCTCATTTGTTGAAACAAATATACACATTCTCAAAAACAATCAACAATAAGCATGGCTATCAAGATGTTTCAGTTCTTGTTTTCACACTCCTTATACTTTTTATAGGTATTTCGAACATACATTAATTTCTCTATGTTATATGTGATACTTTCCAGTATTTTATGAAATGATATGTTTAAGTTTGCTTATTAGTAAATTTGCTTGTGCTAGCCTCATTTGACAATAAATATTCAAGATGATATATTGATATGACAATTTGATTCTTTATTTTGTGTTTGATTCAAGTGATACTAAAATGTAATTTTTATGTTTATTAGAGCAAGCACATATTCATTTTAAAAAATGTTGAGAGATTATTTATATATTTCCAGTATACTATTATGCATCTTTAGAATTTAAATAATCAGACTTAATATAGACATTTAAACACTAGTTAATTAAAAAAAAAAAAGAGATATGTTCGTGGGCGCATATGTATATATGTATATTTAAACATATAATTTATGTACTTTATTGTTATTTTGTAGGTTTGAAATATGACAATTTGATTCTTTATTTTGTGTTTGATTCAAGTGATACTAAAATGTAATTTTTATGTTTATTAGAGCAAGCACATATTCATTTTAAAAAATGTTGAGAGATTATTTATATATTTCCAGTATACTATAATGCATCTTTAGAATTTAAATAATCATACTTAATATAGACATTTAAACACTAGTTAATAAAAAAAAAAAAAGATATGTACGTGGGCGCATATGTATATATGTATATTTAAACATATAATTTATGTACTTTATTGTTATTTTGTAGGTTTGAATAATATGGTCGATGCAGCATCCAAGTGTTGCAAAGATCACCCAGAGATGAGTCCATGCAAACATGGTGTAGATGATGATCCAGAATCAGATGGAAAATGTTGGAAACTATGCAATGACGAACCTGGATCATGTGAGCAGGGAGGAATTTGCAAAACAGTTGGACAAAAGACATTGTGTCACTGCACATGTTTTTAGTTGAATTTCTAAAAGAAGATAAAAAAAGAATGAATTTATGTATATTCATTAAAGGGCATTTCGTCTTTTTAAGATGGATTATAATGCATGTTTTAAATATACAGAGTATGTCTCTTTTTAATAAGATCAAGGTTCATTGAATTTTCTTCTGAAATTATTCTCCTTTGTGTGTTAAGGATAGGAGTCAAGAATTTGGATACCAAAATCAGATTCATCCGATCCAAAATAGTTATTCAACTAAAAAGTAGAAAACTTATTTATTGAATAAACTACTCTTTTAAATTATTCATTTTGTTTTAGTTCATTTGGTATACTTTAACTTGACATAAAATCCAATAAATAAATGTAGAATATTTAATTTTTGTTATCTTAAATATGCCATAAGCCTTTATGTGGTTATATATATCGACAACAAAAATCAATTTAGTGGAAAAACCAAAGCTACGAGGTACAAAGTTGAGGAGACTTTGTAATAAATTGCAATTTTTTATTACTTTTGTTATTGAATTTACTTTTATGCAAAGACTTATGGAGAGCAAGTGTTGCTTCTACGAAAGTTGGGCAGGAGAGAGACGGTCTTATTTGCAAAACCTCATCTGCATTAGTTTCGTAGCTATGATATTTTTAAGCGCTTGCTAGCCTGCTCATGCGGGACGAGTCCATTTCTGTGGAAGATCGTGTGGCCTGTGCTTCCAGCATTGTAATATTTTTTCATTTCTATGAGACTGCGCCTGTTGTCAAACCTCCATAGGTGCAGACCTACTTTTATTTAAGCAATTGACTTTTTTCCCTTTTTTTCTTTTTTTTTTAGAGCTTGGGAACTCAATTTTGGAAAATTTAGAAGGTCATTTTTGAGATTCTTCATTTGGTAAGTTTGTAAACCAATTTGGTAAAATATTTTTCAATGATTATTTCATGATTTAATCTTGAAATCTTAATTTTCCAACTTAAAATTTTGGGATTATCCCTGTAAAGTTAATAAATAGTATTTTGATGATTTCAAGGTCAATGTTAACTCCTTTTTCAATGAAATTTTGGTTTGTTGCGACTATGATGTTTTTCCACATATGCAGGACAAGTTTCTCACGAGGACTGCATGGCTTGTGGTGTCCACTGTTGTAGTATTTTTTCACTTCTATGAGACTACACCTGCAGTCAAACCTCAGTAGGTGCAAAGTTGCTGATAATTAAACAATGACTTTTCTCCTTTTCATTTAAGTTTTCAATATCTCAATTTTCAGTGCTTGGGAACTCAATTTTGGGCTATTCATAAGTGTATTTTTGAGATTTTTTAATGGATAAGTTTGTAAACTAATATTTCAGCATCAAATTATTATTTCATGATTTCATCTTGAAATCTTGAGTTTTCAACTTAAAATTTTAGGGTTGTCCATATAATGTTATGAAATGGTTTGATGATTTCAAGGCCAATTTTAACTTCTTTTTCGAAGAAATTTAATATTCAAACTCCTTAACTTTGGGATAAATTAATTTTGTAACAAAATTCTAATTTTTCCTTAGGGCTCAAGGTTGACTTTTTGGTTAGAAATAGAAGTATTGTTGTATGGATATCATTGGAATTTATTTACTGTAGAACTTGTTCTTTATAGTTTAGGAGCATTCTGAGGCAATTCAAAAGGGAAATAGCCAAGAACGCATGATAAGAAATCAAAGAATGAAATTTCGTAAAGTTATATGACCTCTAATAGATATATAATAGATGTCTTCATACTGACATGCAAAATTCTACTAGATTCAGTATGTACTTTGAGACTAATAAACTTAAGGCTCTAATATTAATTTTGATAGGGTGAATTTGATTTTAAAAAAATCGAGTTCTGATAGCCCAGAGCAGATAGAAGAGTTATATAGATAGGTGAGTTTATGATGAGTAAACAAGTTATGCATAAGGAATCACCCATGAAGGTGTAATGAGGCTTGGGAAGAAAACAAAGATTAGTCTAAGGTTTATTAGTCCATTTAAGATCACTTGGCTTGTTAGAAAGGTGACTTACAGTTGGATCTAGCTCTAGGCCTTTTAGTTATGTTTTCTATCTTTTGATGTTGAATAAGTATCATTCTAATGGTTCCGATTTGATTTAGTGGAACTTGCTGGATTTGGGTTTGAATATGATATTTGAGAAGGAGTCCATGACCATTTAGGATAGACAGACCAATAAGTTGTGATCTAATGATATAACTTCAGTAAAGGTTCAACAGAAGTATCATTCAGTGGAGAAGGTTAAGTGTGAAATAGAACCCAACTTGCAGAGTAGATATTCCAAGATTTTTTATAGTTTAGGTCCCTTTCTTAATGTTATGTTTGAGGATGAATGTGTTTCTTAGTGGTGGATAATGTAACAATTCTCTTTACAAAATTTATCTTTAGATGCATTTTAACTATTTTACCCCTTCCTGTAGTTACATTATGATATTTGTTGTTTGCAGAAGTGGGTGGTTGTGTTCCTAAGTTGATTAATTATTTTGTGAGTTTTCCATTTGGGAAGGTTTTAAAGTTGGTAAGGTTGAATATTTAGAAGTTGTATATGAATTCTATAATTTTCTTTAACTACGAATGTCATTTTTGGTTAGTAGGACCTCTAGTTCGGGTATTAACGTATTCAAATCGATTTTATTGATTGGTTGGAAACTTAGAAAGTTAAGGCTTAAAGTTGACATCATTCAACATCCAGTTGTCACGACCCAAAAACTAAGGTCATGATGACATTTATCACGATTAAGCCTTGATAAGTAAGTTAATCACCCAAACTGATAAGTAAGAGAAAAACAATACAACAATACCCAAGGAGAGACTTCTAGAGTGAAGTCAGACCTATACATGTACAGTAATATCAAAAGTCTAAAAGATAAAATACCATAAATCATCCCAAAACCTGGCGTCATATGTAAGAACAATCTAAATACAACTCAGAACTGAAAGTACAACTGAATCCAAAAACTTCAAGTCTGTCTCTAAATACCAAATAAAGACATCAACTGGATAGGAGGAGGTCTGAAGTCAACTCTGAAGACATAGAGCATCCAATACCTCAAAAGTATCACAAATCAACCGCACAATCTCAGATGTCACACGATATACTCGTACCTAGATCTACACCAAAAAGGAACAGTAGGGTTGAGTATGGTCCACTTATACTCGGTAGGTATTATAGACCGACTAAGCAAAGTAGAAAATATGGTACATAAATACATACTATAAGTATGTCATTTACAATCCAAAAATATCAAAAACCATAGCTCACATCATCTCCAGAATGGTTCTAAAATATAGCACATAAATAAGAACAGATATACAAAGAATAAAACATAAAAGCATAACACTTTAGATGCATAATGTATAAAATGCAATGATGATGATGATTATGTGATATGATTGAGGTTATCGAATAACCTACGTATATACTCTCCAAGCCTCATAGCTTCCAGGTAGGATCCACGGGGGGTTGACAACCCATATATTGTCTCAATACTCAATCTTAATCTAAATATTTATATCTCTTTTCTAAAACGTGGGCTATGACCGAAGGTTTTGTAAAAATATTTCATTTCAATCAAAAAATAGTATTTTCTCAATGGTACTAATGTATCATAAATGTATGTGTGATATGAGGATGTAATGCTCAAAATCAAACTAGTATGAAGATCTCGAATCCATTCAATACATGTACAAGTGAGCTCAGAATCTACTCAATATATAAATTATCAATTAACTTGTAAAAGAAATGTACCATTGGAATAAATATGTGTTTAAGAACATCATTAATATAATATTAAGCCCTCGCTCGAGCATTATATCCATTGCAAAGGTGTAAAACATGTATATAAGGCCAATAACGTCAGAAAAAGCCCCTACCCAGGCAACACCCAGTAGCTAATCATTGTAAGTCATCACCAATAATAATACAAGCTCTTACACAGGCACACATAGTAATGATATCATTTTCATGATTATTACCCATAACCATAGTGTAATGCCCCGAATCTGATACCCGGAATTCTACATGGTGCTCATGACTCCGAAGGACCACAAGTTAACCCATGAATGATATTTGTACCAGAACAATACATAATATAATGTATAAATGAAGAAATAAAGGTTGAAAGGCCATAAGGTTCAAAACTGAGACATAATATTTGATAAAATATAACATCTGGGTGGGGTATGAAATAGCCAAAATAACTGAAATAACTGTCTAATCATGATAGTCTGAAAAACCTCTAACTATCTGAATAAGGAGTTGATGGGACATATCCCCAACTAACTCTAACAACTGCAGTAAACTAAGTACGGAAATGATAGAATAATACTCATGTCCTCGAAGGATGAGGACTCACTGCTGACTCTGACTATTGAGTACTGGTGTAACACCCCAAGAACCTATCCTGAGATATCACACGGTACTTAAGGCCACACGTGGCCTCAAGCTAACCCTCTAAGCCTATCATCCCTTTTTAAACTCACTGTGATGGTAGTCATGAAAAAATAAGAAAGGATATCATATCATGGACATACTTGAGAGAAAAGATATACTGGCCTGCACAATCAAAATACTGACATTCTGTACATACTGATACTCTAGTCTGACAAAGCCTCTACTATATACGACTGAGGAGCCATTAGGACAGATCCCCAACTGACTCGTACTGAACTGAAAATAAACAACCATCTACTAACAAGACAAAATCAGAGAAATAAGTCCTCAAACCATGAGGACTCACCAACTGCATAAGTGTAGATGAAGGTACTCAAAGATCACTGTCGCTGCTGAGACTGAGCACCTGAACTTACATCATGAGAAAATGTAGAACACAAAAGAGTATGAGAATCAGTACTTGGGAATGTACTGAGTATGTGGGGGTGTATGCAACATTATAAATAATATCATAAATGTGTAAGAAAATCATGCAAACTGACAATAATTTTACTCTTCATTAAAAAGACTTCACTTTAGACAAATTCGTCTTTTCACTATTTTTTTTATTTTAATGATTTTAAATATTAACTATAATTAAAAATAAAAACCTCTCTTAAAATAAAATTTAGCATAAAAAAAAAAAACCTTTCCCAACTAAAATAGGCTTGACAAAAAAACATCCTATTTCTTGAGTCCAAAAGAAATTAGGAAAAAAGCTTTCCCAAAAGAAATAGGATTTTACATAGCTTTTCTCACTTTCTATAAAAATCATGCTAATTAAATATTTTTTTCCCTCATCACAATTTTGTCTTTAATTTTGATATTCTCGAAAGCGGACATATTTAACCATGAATCCGATTTAATTCTAATAATGTTACATTTATTTAAAGAAAAATTCATTAGTGATCATGATTATCCCTAATTCTTTAATTTATATTGAAGATTGTATCATGGGTTAAGAAATTATTCAAATGATTAACGTTTGGTTGATATCTATTAATTTTCTGGAATATGTATTTTTAAATCATTAATGGGGCAGCAGTACTTATTCCTATCAATTAATTATAAATATACTGAGGTTGTATATATGCTTTATTTAGAATATTAACTTTGCATCACCAAAAATTCTAATTAGGTTCAATGTGCACACTTTGCTAGCCATGCGCGAGCTTGAGCTAATAATTAGTATTGACCTAAGTTAATTTTGGTTGATTCAAGCTGCGCGTATTTCAGTTTAATTTTGAACCAATCATTAATTCATTTCATTACTTTGGTTCAGTTTGTGCTTCTGCCTGAATAGATTGTTCAATGTATCCTATAATATTGCTGTGATAAATTTTAAAGATAGTAGAGGTTTAAAAAAAAGTAATTAAAGACAAAAATTTGTATGTTGGTACATAACCTAGATATGAGATGTTGGATATAATTGGTATGAGGAGAAGTATAAGTAGGCCAAAGAAGTTTTGGCAGTTTTAACTTCTTAAAAGAAATGTTTGTAGTAATGTGGCTACCGTTATTTGTAACATACATGTATATATTAGCTTTTTTTAAACCTTTTTGATGATCACTAACACAAACTACACGTGAAAAGAATCTCAAAAGATGATTAAAAATGGAGTTGCATGGAACAACTAATTAAGTAGAACAACTAAGTTTGATCCAAAGAAATAAATAGAACAACTAAATACTAAGCATCAATTTATGACTTGACTTCATATTCTTTTTTAGAATTTCATTGTTGATTTAAACGAAAGTAATTTAAAGTTAATTTATGCAGTATGATTTTGTATTACTTTAATTTCTATAGCTCAATTATCACGTATGATTTTGTATTACTTTAATTTCTATAGCTCAATTATCAATTGACGTTATACACACGTGCAAACGACACACACACACACACACACATATATATATATATAAGTCAAACCGCTCTATAATGACCCCTTGTTATAACAAAATATTACTATAATAGGTTAATTTTCTCGAGAACTAATTTTTATATTATATTTGACTTCTTTATAATAATATCTTACTATAACGACAAGGACCAGTATACTCTGTGCAAATTAAACGCTCTACAACAATATATTCAAATATTATGTAATAATATTTTGTAAGAAATATATTTTGTAGAGGATGAATAAGAAAGTGCTAATGCAGAGCCTCAATCTACTACAACTTGTGGTTAAGTAGAAGTGTGAATTGTTAAGCTCTTAACAACCTTCAAGAGAAAGCTTGTGAACACTCTATTGTCTCTGTCCAAAACTCGGTCCAGATAGAACCTATAACATTCTGCACGAAAGGTAAGAACCCAAAACTAAACAAAAAATAAGACCTAAAACATCTTGCACGATAGGTAATCCAATCCAAAACTAAACAATAAATAAGCAAGGTAAAAACACAAAGAAGAAAATGGTTATGATAATAAGTCTCAACTAACAACAATACCAATCCCAAGAAGTGGGGTCACAAGATTCAAGCCTCTAAAGTAAGGAGTACAATGAATGAGTCTAAATTGTCTCGAAATATGAAATAAGAATAAAGAGAAAGATAAAGGAGATCCCATAGTCACTAGGATCAACAATCGATATCTCAAGAATTCATGGAGTGCAACCAAAGAGAAAAGCATACCATCAATCTATGGGGATAATAATCTCAGTATCTATACATAAGGTGTAGAAAATAAACAAGCATTAGTACCAACAAAAAGTGATCAGTTGCATCATCTACTGACCCTAATTTAATGTGATAACATGCACCACCTAAATTAATAAAACCCAACTGAACCAAATAGACCTACAACCAGGAAGGTCCCACCTTGTCTAATAGTTGAAACAGCAACTTAAAATACCTAGTTTATCTCAAATAACTCAACAAAGTATGATTACTCAACTCAAAAGATAAATAATACAACTATAGTCAATCAATCTCTCATCACACCAAAACAAAACAACCAATGGATAAGATGAGAATAATCCATGCCATGAAATCAATGGGCGGATGATGATAAAGAAGATAATGCATTCCCATTCTACCTCTATTCACCCACTGGTCAATCTAGTTAGCTGAGACTCGTAGGCGAATTTGAGGTCCATATACACCCTACGAACATGCATCTAGGATAAAGAGCCAATAATTAATATCACCTCAATTTGGATCAGCCTATAGGGCCACGAGGAGAATTTCAATAATTTTGGTGCCTAATGTAAAATACAAGCTCCAAATCTGCTTGTACACCATAGAGAATTAATTAAGAGAACCATGATAATATCTATATATGGGAGAGAGGGAATGTAACACTAATCCCATGACTAACAAAAATAGATCCTCACATCATAGTATATTTACAATAGTATCCGATCAAAAACATAAGCTCCTAGATGCTAATATATAAATTAGAGCATCGATAACTCAAACGTTAGGCAAATAAAGCACAAAAGTTAAAGATCTCAGAAACACAGTCCACACTACTAGAAATTAGCCCTATGAAAATGGTTCAAACACTATCGCGATTGATTAAGAAACCATTGTCATAAATGTACTGAAACGGTTAGGCAGGCATTGCATATGTGAACATTGGGATAGGTATATCGCAATGGTTATTGCGATGGTTATACCAATGTTTGCAATAGATAGATCTATTACAACGGTTTTTCTAACTTTCTATTGTAGTGCTTCGTATTGTCTATAGCAACGGTTAAGAACCATTGTAATAGACTATATTGCAATGACAGAAAAGTGTTGCAATAACCCTATTACAATAATTTTTGGATATCTACTGCAATAGTTTTTAACTACCTATTGCAACTCTTTTTGACACCTATTGCAATAATTTGAGTCTTTTGCAACTTTTTTTTGCTACCTATTGAAACTATTATAATTAGTTATTGCAATGATTTTTGCCACCTATTCCAACTACTTCAAATACCATTAACAGTTCAAATACCAATTTAAATATATATATATATATATATATATATATATATATATATATATATATATCAAATTATGTTAATACACAATTATATATATACACATCACACCAAAATCTTTCATTAATAATAATCCAAATTAAAATATGCAACAAACTCGTAATCTAAATCCAAAAGCAAAATGTTTAAAGTCAAATGATCATTAGTTTTCCCACAAAGTATCAAATTCGAGTGGCGATAAGTTTCACGAAAGTCAATATCAAAAAGATTAATATTAAAGCATCTATCAACAATTCAAAAATCTTCTCAAGTAAGGTCAATTTCTTCATCACTTCTTTCTTCATCTCCTTCATTTTGAACACCTATAAAAAGAGCATAAATAATCTTAATTAGCACTTAAATGACAACATATTTAAATAGGGTAAGTTGGGCAATTGTGTATAGTACCATAATGAGCAAGGAAGCAAAAGAAAAAAGAAAATAAACATAGCTCTTCACTCCACAAAAAACTTCAAAAAAGCATAACTTATTAACATATAATACCATAACAATCGTGTATTGAAGAGTAGCATACTCTCTAATTACTATTTATTCAGCTCCCAGTGCAGATAACCATTATCTATGATAATTTGTTTTCAAACTCAAGCAACAAATGAACAATTCTATCAAGTTCGGAATCATCTATTGTACGTTCATGTTCGACGCAAGTAATGGTTTGACAACAAATAAGAAAAATAAAAGAAGGAAAACAAGTGTCCTAATACATATTAAGAAATAATGTACACAGTGGTTTGGCGTAAACACTATAGATTTGTTCATGTTGGCTTGACATATATATATATATATACAAGTTGTGTGCAGTGGCATCTTTTCCTAAACAAAGACTCTTAATGATCAAAATATCAAAGTAGGTGACTTGTTCCTATTTCTTTTTGTACTGCATTTACCTTCTATTCTGCGAGATCAGAAAATCAATATTAATACCTCAAACTAGGCCGTAGATAAACATTTGTTCTATAACACAACATCTATTTACAACTAGCCAATCAACAAGTCACATGTACAAGGATCGGGCATAAATAAGTGGTACATTGATCGGGCATACATGAAATTTTTTTTGCTAAAAAGGATCTTCTATAATTTTGTAAGTGGGGTGGGGGGGGGGGGGGGGGGGTTAATAACTTGATCCCTAACAATATAAAAGTATACCATAAAAACCATAGAAATCCATTATAATTTCCATTTCTATATCATAAGAGAATGCAGCAAGCTCAAGCTTGACCAAGATTCCTAAAGTTTCACTGAAATTAGCTTTCTAATCCACACAACTTACTGAATAACCAAAGAAATTCTGTGCACAATATATTATATCGATATTCAAGCACAAGAATTCTATAAATGATATAACACAACTTCTCTTTGTAAATCAAACATATCTGCTATGTGCCTGTAATATACCTATAGAAGATATCAACTTTCAGTCTTAAATTTCCTACTTGGAATTAATAGCATTTACCCAAAAAAGTTTGCTCTACATTGAAGTAAAGGTATTTCTCCAAGAAATCTGATTGTGGTGCAATACAAGAAAAGAATAGACAGTTAATCATTTGAACAAGATTTTATTAGTAACGTATATTACAGGACATCTGCCCCAGCAGTCTGGTGAAATTGTGTTGGAATTTTGTAATACAGAAAACTTCTTATGTATTCTCCGAGTCTCTTTTGAGGTCTCCTATAAAGTAACTACCCAAAGTAGTCTCTTTTATGTCTCTTCTAATACGTCAAAGAGTTTCTAACTTGTAAGCACTCATTGACTTGGCTACTGCTTCTAACAACTTCATCTAGGTAACAAAACCAAGTTCTAGAATATACATTATCTATAGTGTCTAGTACCATGTGTCTTACAGAATCGCAGTCTCTAATAAGTTCTACATTCACCAAACAAACATTCAATTCAGATTTGTAAGAGAGTAAAGAAATAAAAGTAACACAACAGAGTTTAGCAAAGGTGGACAGAATAATGATTCAAAAATATTGAGTTCTATTGCTATTATAAGTCTATAGCATGTTTGAGATGGTTTCACAACTATGAAGCTTCAATGTCATGTACATCATGACAAATTGATAACCATATGATCAGCATAAGTAACAATAGCAACAATTCACAGAGATATACAAATTCCAATAGTGTACACTGCATAATCAAATTTAAGTGTATAAAGCAATGATTACATATAGCCCTTTATGTTCTTAATGTAACTACAGTGAAGAATAAATAAACATACCTCCTAGTCGTTCTGCAATAGCACCAGTAAGAATACCACCAACCATGTCTACTATAAGTACATCTGCATTTATAGTAACATTCTCCAAGCATAGCAATAGAGATAGTGCATCCACTCGCATGAACCTGATGGAATCAAGAGAATATAAAATCAACCCCCATGTCTCCAAAACCAAGAATCATTCAAAGAAAAATGAGCAAGGTATAAAACTTAGGGTGATTAGACTACAACAAACATCTGGACTGCAAATCTATTTGCATTCTTCACTTCCATGAGCACTGCCATACCAACAACAAATAACATCAAGGAGAATATCTCAGATTTTAATATTTTTTGATTCTAAAATATGTAATCAAAGCCTATCTATAGTTCCTTCCGATCAAAAAGGTAAATCATAACCAGAAAACAATAAATGAAGATAATTAATCAAATACAAAAAAAGATCATATTACCCAATTTTGTCAGGATGTTTATTGAAGTAGGCCTCACAAATGCTAAAAAATTTAAGGTATATGTTAGAAAAATAGAAAAGATCAAGGAACAACAACAACTAGGATATTTGCAACTAGAAACCAAATAAAGCATTACAACTTTCTACTACTGACATCACCACTAGTTTCTTGGGGATAGTTCAGAAATTAAATGAAGAACTATCATTTATGTGATTCAAAGAACAATAGTGCTTAAAAATTGAAGAAGAACTACCACTGTGTATGATTGAAACAAAAATATCACCTGAATAAAAAGTAAAATGCAATCAATCTACACGAGCCCTAAAAATCTTTACTTATCAAAAAAAAGTAAGATGACATACTCAAAAGTTCACATAAAAACTGAGTGTTCCAACATCAATGAAGTGGTATGGTATAAGAACAAATTGACAGTTACTGGATATCATTACTCAACTAAGAAATACTGACTTCTTCCACTTGGGACCGTCAGGCTACATTTTGCAGTGGAAGTTACTTGTTTAATTTTGATTACATTACCATTAATAGAGTTCTAGCTACTAAGCTAGAAACAAAAGAAATGGAAAAGAGACATTATCCAATCTCATCTCCCGCCTCCCCTTCCCCAAAGATCAACTTATAGATGAAGGGAAAATAGAAAGTCTAAAAATTGAGAACTCCAAAATAACAAAAGAAATTTAAAGGCAGGAGTCTACCTTCGTGCAAAGGGATGCCTCAATAGTACTCGAGGTGCATATTTATTTTGTTTCTTAACCCTATACTTTTCCTACAAACACCGAGAGGTAAGCATATTTTCTCAAAGGAAAACTAATCAACACCAAAATATGCTGGACAATTAATGAAGAAGGTGTACTAATTTAGAATAAATTTTTAAATGAAAATGATTAAAATGATATAAACAAGCATAAATGTAAAATATGTATTCAAAAGAAAATTTAACACTCACAAAAGCTAAGTTTTTATTTTGTCTTTCCAGATTTTCTGAAGTGCTCAATGCTCTCCATGACAAGATCAAGGACTATATTAGTGTTTTGAGAACTGTAACAGCTTCATGATGGTTTGTTTTATTTCAGTTGAAAGAATAAATGTTGTGTCTGTGTGATAACTTAGATGATGCAAATCATTAAACTGGTTAATGGTTATCCAGAGTTTTGCTAGAGAGAAGTTAGTTCATTAATATGAAATTAAGCCCATTATGTACCACTCACGACTTCTAGTTTGGTTTGTGACATTTATCTACCCAACACAAGCCAAATTTATGTCCTAGAGGTCCTTTTTGAATAGATATTCCCACTCAAATTAACTTTTATAGATCCAAATTCCATTTTAAAAAGGTTACTCTTTGTTTCCTTGCATGAATGATGTGAGCTAAAAAGATTTATAGCTATGAGGGTGAAGGAAATGGTGATTCACCCATACCCCAGCCCCTACAGAAGGTTGAAATATGCAAATATCAAACATAAGCATTTGAGAGTGAACAACTATGAAATAATTGACACTTTGCAAGAATTAAGCAGTGAACAGATTCTAGCTACCGCAAATCAGGAAAATATGAAGAATTAAACCACTTCAATTCATCAACATTTTCAACATGGATTGTAGGTACCCCAACTATAGCATGTTTTTGTAATATTTGGTGATTGTTATCATAAATTGGATGGATGTAACACCTTGAGACTACCCCTGGACGGCACATGGTTCTTAGAACCACAAGTGATCCAAAGCTAACCCATGGTACTTGCATAACTCGTAAGCAACTGAATATTTTACATAAATCTAAAAGAAATAATCAGAAAAAATGTCTTTGCTAAATATTTTCAATCTAAAACTGTTTAAAATATTTAAACTTTTATCATACAAAACAAAACTGAAAGTAAATACATCAACTCTAAATGACAGTCTATGAAGCCTTTATTAGTACTGACTATAGGTAGCCAGGACATGACTCCAAGCTATCCCTAGTCAATACGACTGAATAAATAATGATACTAAAACTATAATTGACTCAAGTCCTCAAATCAAAAGAACTTATCACCTGCTGGCTGAAAATTGTGAGCTATCTGATTATGATGTGTGGGCTACAACTGGTACCTAGATTATGAAACAATGTAGCCACATAGACGTATATATGGGTCAGTACTTCTGGAATATACTGAGTATGTGGGGGTGAATGCACGAGTAAAATAATAACTAAATATTCATATAAACTTTCAATAATGCATGCTAAGTGTAAATGAATCACCTTAAGCATGAATAAAACAAAGACTGTAAAATCATAAACATGAGTAATGAAGCATAAGGATAAACTTTGTGAGCCATAACACTTAGTTGTAAAAGCTTTACTTACTATTCTTTCTTTTGGGAGTTTCTTCTAACCGACATAAACCATGTAAGCTATTATGGAGTCCAGTGTCTTACCCACATTGGGAAGAGTTGTTCTACCCTTGCCATTATAATAGAACCTTAATCTTAAGTGATCATTGAACTTCATCCATATTAAGAAAAAATCTTAACCTTCGTTGGCTCGTAGTTTTTAGGAATTAAGGATACGCTCATCCACATTCCTTTTTCAATGCTAAATACTACTCCCAGAATACTTATACGCTCATAATTTAAGAAATCCATCTTAAAATAGCATACGGGCTTATAGACTGAAAATAAATTATGCTTTTCTTTCTTTAAATCATAATCAAGATATACAATTGTGGAATTCATATCTTATCTTTAGATCAAAGGATCAAGCTTTGCTTTAAATCATGTTATAAGACTTGTCAATGGATCTTAAGAGCGTAATCTTCTTGTAAACTCAATACTTGTACTTAAGACTTAGAGTCCATGCTTTAATTCATAGAAATTTATAGCAATACTTCATGCTCAATAATCATCTTGAAATCTTTCAACAATCCTGTCAAGATAATAAAATTTAAATCAAAATATGAATCTCATAAGTCAACACATGAATATATGTAAATCTTTATGCACTTAAATCTTTCAATCTCATAGTGACATTATAATTCAAGAACAATGGATATTTAGGTATGAACCCTAATTCAAAATAAGGAAATTCAATCTTAAAATCATGCACTTTTGGCATAAGGATGAAAGAATAACCTTGTTCATAAATCCCACATACCTAAGTTTCTTGATTTCTTGAAAGAAAGTTGAATTTGGATCCTTGAAAGTTGAATTTAGGAAAAAAAACCCTAATTCCTTTTCTCTTAAGGGTGGAGAGAAGAAGAAGCAATAAAAACTGACTAACTCATGAATACATATATTTATAGGGTTATTTAAGTCATCAGGGTAGGGTTTGAGGTGAGAAAAAGACTAAAATACCCCTAAGAAAACAAAATAAAAATTGCAGAAATTTCAAGTTGATGACTTAATTGATAGCTTGTCAACTAAGTCATCACCTTTCCTAAGTATCCTGGTTGAGCCTGATGACTAAGTGGATAACTTATCAACTTGTTGATGGCTTGTCAACTTAGTCATCACCTTACCTAAGTATTCTTGTTAAGGCTGAAAACTAAGTTGATAACTTATTAACTTGTTGACGGCTTGTCAACTTATTCGTCACCTTGTGGACAGACAATTACTACAATGTCTAAATGAGCATAACTTTCTACTCTAGTATTAGATTAAGGTAAAATTGAATGCGTTGAAAAGAAGATTCAAGGATCTAAAATATATATAGTAGGCCACCTGAATCGATATATTCTAGAAATTACAGTCATTTAAATTTTCCTCTTGTATAATCGTATACTAAATCTCAATCAATACAGGTGTTCTCAACTCGACTTTACTCTAACTGCTTCCTATGACCATGATTCTCATCGAAAATACTTCACACACAAGGTCAATAATCATGACACGTATTTTGATAACTAAATTATTGGGTTCAGGTGTATACACGTAGGATCGATGGTTTGAATTCTAGCCTAAAAATGTGGGGTATTACATTATCTCCCTTTTTGGATCATTCGTCCTCAAATGAAGACTAAGATTCATACAAAAAGAAAGTAGTTACTATCTTAAAACTAAATTTATAAACATTATTATGCCTCATATCTGGAATCGCCTCTTGATAGGGTATTGACTCAACCTATACATAAGGAACATAAACACATATTTAGGAATCATATGGAATGATGTTGACATGACATCTCTGCTCATGAAGGATATAGTTGAACTGAAATGATAAAACTTTAATCATGAAACTGATTCTAAGATGACTTGATTGACTATAAAGAGCTGACTCATGCTTATTTTTTTGAACTCAATTGAAACATTTATGACCCAATCATACATATTGAAATGCGAAGTGATAGCTAATGTGATGAAATTTTTTCAAGAGTTATTAAGAATGGAAAATGATTTCCCTATAACTCTCATTATCATAGCTTCTAATAACAATCGAGGAAATAATTTTGGGCATAATATGGACATGGAACTTGAATAAGGAATCACATCATAGCTATAAATCTATAACATAGGATATAGAAATATAGGACAGAAGCAAGAGCAAGATTACTATGCTTTGGGCGATGCAACTGCTAGCTTTCAAGCTTAGCCGCACTTCTCAAATATTCTCTCAACTATACTCTTCCTCTTAAATATTACAATTCATTTCTTGCAACTTATAATCTTCACATGGGTATATATGACTACTCCAACCAAAGCCTGAGTTGAACTACATACTCTCACCATGGTCAAGCCTAACTCAAAATCAAAAAGTACTACACATAACATCATAATACTAGTCTAAACAACATGATTCAATCTTCTATATCTTTATAGAGTTCACACCCTAAACATAACATGTCTTATCACTTTAATGACTAACTCTGAACTCTTACTATATATTCACTAGCGCATATTGCATTCATCCACTTACATACTAACATTACGTTCAAGCCTACCACTATAACGAAATATAAACTTATAGCACCTAATCCACCTAGGAAATTTTCCTATATTATCTAATGCCTTCATCAATAACAACTTTCATGCATTATACCCAAGAAGACATACCTAGAATTCTCAATTAACTATGACATATACCAAACGTTTACCCCAATATTCCTTCATCCTTTAGCCTTAATAGAACAAGCACACAATAAGTTTTCTTAATGAGGGTAATCAACTCTCTCTCTATCTCTCTCTCTCATCTAAACCATTGCTTATCCATTATCATCACCATTATTTTAACATAAGAAGAGATCACTGAAGTGCTAAAACATAAGGACCTAAAGCATGAAAGAATACTCATAACTTTGACACTTAACTGAGGCATGAGGAATAGTGTCAAAGGCATTCATTAAAGAGGTCTAAACTGAGGGCATACATGATATAATGCAAATTTCACTAGTATCATGAGTACTGAGACTTATCAGACTCTGAAACATGAGCTCATACTTATCATAAGCTACTTATCATAAGACAGGAGTTCATAGATTTATGAGAGATGAATCAAATCACAGAGTGAAGCTGTTACTTATCTACTTAAAGATGAAAATGAACTTAAATATGCATAAAGTATATAACGATTGGCCTCTGGCATGGATCTATCACGTAAGACATAAATAGGGTGTGATAATTACTAAAATCCAAGGAATACACCAGAGTAAGAAGGGATAGCTATCTTGTCACAACTCTTATTGATACATATCACAATCTAATTATCAAAAATTAATTTGGTTCTTCACTCTACCATATACCCCTTAGATCAAAGATGACATTCTAAGCTTATGGGTCTACTCCATATCCTCGAGATTGAGCCATAATATTATTTCTCTAACGGTCTACACATGAATGCTCACTCACCCGAATAAGCTATATCTAGATGATACTAACTTCATTCTTGGACACTCTCTTAATGCATACCACCCTTAACTTCCTCTATCTTCAATACTCATCATCATATACTTCCACTCTATTAACTCAACAGATATACCTGGCTCATTGAAAACATAATTTGCCTCCTTTTTCTTCACGGCCTACTAATATCACATCGCTAAACATAGATTTTTTACACTAAATCAAATCATACCAAAAGGCTTAACATTATCTATCCATAGCTCTTTAACAAAGCCACCAAGAATACCATATACTATATGACTAGCCTTATTCACACTTAGAAACTCATAGGCATTATCTAAGCATACATGACACTTAATAATCTTTAGAAAATAATTCTACTCCATATCACCTTGGGAACACCTCTACATCATTCCTACAATATCATACTTAATTGCAAATAAATAAACTTAAACTCTTGCATACATTACCTCAAGCCTACTTGTTCACCTCCTATAAAACTAGCCTCACTATCCCAAGTAATCACTCTTTCCACCATGATGATCATCCACTATTCAAGTTTAGATTCTAGTACTAGTCATGATTAACCACAAACTCACACACTATTCTTATATATCAAAACATCAGGAAATACTAGTCCACTAGAACCTTATAATAATAATATTTGAACATAATCTTATAGTCTATCTAATTAAAGTCCATAAGCACATCCCTCTTCCACACATTTCTACTACTTATCCATCCATATATTCAAATTATACTCCTAGCTCTACAAACATCAACCAATTTATTTTTCACAACAACAAGGAGAACCCACATTAACAATTCTTATCAACATAATACTTTCATTAATAACCTATACTTTTCTAACATAATGGAATATCATCAAGAACTCTTTTCCTAATTTAAGCAAACCACAATCTACCTTAACTAATAACTCCTTCTTTATCTTCCACCATGAAACCTATACCACATTCACTACCCCTTAGCCAACACACAAGGACAAATTACCTTATTCTACTTAATAGTAGACATAGATCTATCAATTTAAACCTTAATCAAATGCTAACTACAACTTTTCTTGTTACTACACTTCTAAATCCATAATTCCAACTATAAGGATGTCCTACTACTTATGAATCTTAACACCCTAAGGTATACTTTGCCTTAATAAACACTGCATTAAATACTCTAGGCACATGCTCTCTCCTTTCAGGAGCACTATCTGTGATGAAGGGTTAACAAGGAATCTAAGTACATTTCACATTTTGTCTTAACTACTCACCTTGTATGGATGAGGATATAAGCTTTCAAATTAAAGGACTCTAAACACACTAGTGGGCTTCTCTCAAGCCCTTTGCATAATTTCTGAAGTTTCTAATCGTAAATTTAGGAGCATCATCTCGGGAGGAATTGGAATTTACTACCCATGTAATCTCAAGAATGAGTCATGGATGGAGAATTATAGAGTATCACAAGAATCAACAAAAGTTTCTGAGAGAACAATTTAGTGCACGATCTACAGTATGAAGTAAGGAAAATATTTCTTAAATGCCTAATAGCCTCTCAAAGAAAAGTACAAATGTCACTATACTATTCCGCAAGACTCTACTAGACACGGCTTCAAACATCCTGGGAAACTTTAACTCTATTCTCTGATACAAGTTTGTAATGCCACGAGACTACCCCCTAAATATCACATGATGCTTAGAACCATAAGTAATCCTAAGCTAACCCAAGATACCTGTATAACTCATGAGTAACTCAATGTGTTACATAAATCTGAAAGAAATAAGCAAAAAAAATATCTTTGCTAAATATTTTCAATACAAAACTATTTAAAACATTTACACTTTGATTACACAAAACAAAACTGAAAGTAAATACATCAACTCTAAATGATCGTCTATGAAGCCTTTACTAGTACTGACTATAGGTAGCCGAGACATGAACCAAAGCTATCTCTAATCAATACAACTGAATAAGGAATAATACTAAAACTATAGTTGACTCGAGTCCTTAAATAAAAAGAACTTATCACCTACTGGTTGGAAACTGTGAGTTATCTGAATATGATGCGTGGCCTACAACTAGTTCCTACATTATGAAACAATGTAACCACACAGATGTATATGTGGGTTAGTACTTCTAGAATGTACTGAGTATGTGTGGGTGAATGCATAAGTAAAACAATAACTGAATATTCATATAAACTTTCAATAATGCGTCCCAAGTATAAATGACTCATCTTGAGCTTGAATAAAATAAAGACAGCAAAATCATAAACATGAGTAATAAAGCATAAGGATAAACTTTGTGAGACAACACTTAGTTCTAAAAGTTTTACTTACTATTCTTTTTTTAGGAGTTTCTTCTAAACAATATAAACCATGTGAGCTTCCATGGAGTCAAACGTCTTACCCACCTTGGGCAGAGCTGTTCTACACTTTCTATTAGAATAGAACCTTAATCTTAAGTAATCATTGAACTTCATCCATATTGGTAAAAAAGCTTAACCTATGTTGGCCCATAGTTTTTAGGAATTAAGGATATGCTCATCCGCATTCCTTACTCAGTGCAAAATACTACTCCCAGAATACTTATATGCTCATACTTTAAGAAATTCACCTTAAAATAGTATAAGAGTTTATAGACTGAAAACCCGTTATGCTTTTCTTTCTTTAAATCATAATCAAGATGTACAATGATGGATTTCATATCTTATCTTTAGATCAAAGGATCAAACTTTGCTTTAAATCATGTTATAAGGCTTGTCAATGGAGCTTAAGAGCGTAATCTTCTTGTAAACTCAATATTTGTACTTAATATTTAAAGTCCATGCATTAATTCATAGAAATTCATAACAAAAATTCATGCTCAATAATCATTTTGAAATCTTTCAACAATCCAATCAAAATAATGAAATTTAAATTAAAATATGAATCTCATAAGTCAAAACATGAATATATGTAAATCTTGATGCACTTAAAGCTTTCAATCTCATGGTAATATCATAATTCAAGAATATAGCTATTTAGGTATGAACCCTAATTCAAAATAAAGAAATTCAATATTAAAACCATGGACTTTGGGCACAAGGATGAAAGAATAACCTTATTCATAAACCCAACATACCAGAGTTTCTTGATTTCTTGAAGGAAAACTTGAATTTGGATCCTTGGAAGTTGAATTTTGGGAAGAAACCCTAATTCCTTTTCTCTTAAGGGTGGATTGGAGAATAAGCATTAAAAAATCACAAATTCATGAATACATATGTTTATAGGATATTTAAGTCATGAGAGTAGGGTTTAAGGTGAGGAAAATACCAAAATATCCCTAAGAAAATAAAATAAAAATTGCAAAAATTTTCAGTTGATGACTTAGTTGATAGCTTGACAACTAGTTCATGGCTTGTCAACTAAGTCATCACCTTTCCTAAGTATTCTGGTTGAGGCTGACGACTAAGTTGATAACTTATCAACTTTTTGACGGCTTCTCAACTTAGTTGTCACCTTACCTAAGTATTCTGGTTAAGGCTGACAACTAAGTTGATAACCTATTAACTTGCTAACGGCTTGTCAACTTAGTCTTCACCTTGTTGACAGACAGACACTCCGAAGTCAAATAAGCATAACTTTCTACTCCGATATTGAATTAAGGTGAAATTGGATACGTTGAAAAGTAGACTCGAAGATCTTTGATTTGATATATAGTAGGACACCCGAGTTGATATATTCTAGGAATTAAACTCATTTAAAGTTGCCCCTTGTAGAATCAGATTTTAAATCGCAATCGATACAAGTGTTCTCAACTAGACTTTGCTCTAAGCGCTTCCTATGACTATGATTCGCATCAAAAACGCTTTAAATACAAGTTCGATGGTCATGACACTTATTTTGACAAGGAAATTATTGGGTTCAGGTCTATACACATAGGATCTAAGGTTTGAATTCTTGCCAAAAGATGTGGGGTATTACAATAGGACTACTACATGGGAGTGATAGTGCCCAGCACGGAACAAGCCGAAAAGAAAAATAATAGTGTCTGAGCATTATTCATAGGCTCACTTCTAGTTGATCTGTATTATAGGCTCACTTCTTTATTTATATAATATGCAGGTGTATTTGGTGGTAATATTGGGCATGATTCGCATCTGCTATATACACTCAGTACCATTCAAGTCAGGGCATTATTTGATTAATTACATGTCCTTGACATTGATAAGGTATTAAAATGTATCCTACTTCATGTCTCTGACATTGATAATTTTTTTGGAGGTTGTGTGTACATATCTTTTAGATCTATATACTACATCGTGAACTCTGCTGGAATGCTGTCATTTACTGATTTTACAATTCTAAGCTTACAAAACCAAAAAATATGGTTAAATTAGCATCGAGACTACTCATCACAACAGCGACATTATCAACATTGGCAGTTGAACTACTTTTAAGAAATTTGGTTATTACTAAGTGGTGAACTTAACTTTTCAGCTAGTTATTGCAGACCTGGAAAATAAAGATGGATTATTTTTTGGTAACATATGGGGTGAAGTTGATACACGGTAGCAGCTTCTCACTTTGTTTGCTATTATAAATTTAAAACTCTTTTAAAAAAAGAATCAAGTTTAGATCATAATAGATCAACTAGTTTTTTTCTACTATTAACTTGACAAAACATACAATAAGACAGAACAAGGTAGGCATTATAACATCGAATTTAATGTATAATTTTATAAGCTCATCAAAGAAAGGAAAGGTACTGAGTTGGACATATATATAGAAATATATAATTCCCAGAAATGCGAGAAGACAGAGAGTTGTCGTTATAAGTATGTCACCATGTGATGACAATGTGGACCTGTTTTCCAGTTTTCCCTTTTTCAGACCACAACCATTTTGCTTTTCTCAATTCTCTGCTGTAACATCTATCTATCTGCTGTGACCAGAACACCTCCCAACCTAACTATTCTTTTGTACCTTTATATTATTTTCTTCCTAACAACTCATAAATAATTCAGGCTAGCTAGCTACATTTGTTCTTCATTCATTTTATAAGAATTTTCATACACGGTGGCAAGTATAAGGAAATGGATTTTGAGCCTAACATAACTTCAGAACTAGCTCATGAGGAAATAATTATCCAAGGTCATATAAAGAGACCACCGCATATACATCCTTTTTTATCTGAAGTGGGACTCTTCAACACCCCACTCCATACACTAGGGCTGAATACTTGAGTGTAGACAATCTAATATGGAGGTCCACTGTACCACCGTAACATCTATCACTTAATTTGGCATTATTTTCTTTTTAATTCCTCCAAAACAAACACATTCTTATTATTTTCTTTAAGCAAAATTTTTCATAATGATATACTGGTGATACATCAAAGATCACATAACTCATATCAATATAATAAGGTAGCAACTTAAAACATCCAAATTAAACTCATCCCCAAATGTTCGGTCAGCAATCAACGTGAAGGAGAAGAAAATCCAAAATAGAAACTCAAAAAATTAGGTTAAATCATCAATTAAAAGAATTAACTAACCTTAAAGTCACCAAATTAAAGAAGAAAATCCCAAATTTTCTCAGAAGTTGAAGTGAATTTAAAGTGGTTGTCGAAGCAGTGAAGGAGCTGAAGTTGGAGAAACTTTGAAATTGAAGTACGATGGTCGCACTTTTCAAATTCTAGAAGTGTTCTGAGTTGGGAAGGGATTGGACCTGTAATTTGGCTGACTCATCTTCAACCGAACTCGATTTTTCTATATTGGTTGGTGCTGATCAAAACCCTAGACCGTTGAATCATTTTCATAGTCTGTCAGTTGACACTGAATTTTTTGAAAGATTAGAATTTGGTAATGTTGGAGCAGCGACTACACAAGAGCGACGAAGGAAAAGAAGAAGAGAGTGATAGGTTCGGGTTCAGGTTTGCAGCATAGGCATAGTAATTTGATCGTGGTCAGAGAGGAGGAGAGGGTGATGGGTTCTTTTCGTACGACTTCATTTGAAGGATTAAAATGTTGGTCATTTAAGGAAGAGTTCTATTATTGTGGTCGGAGTATGGTGATTTATCGGGCTTAGGTGAACTTTTGGTCGGAGTAGTAGTAGTGGCGGTCTTAGTGAAATTTTGTGGTGGAAAATTAATGTTAAAAAGGATTGTTTTATGTATAGGGGTTTAATTTTGGCTGACTTGGTGAAATTTTGTGGTAGGAATAAATAAACCATTGTAATAGCTTTTTTTTAATAAAGTGTTGTCATAGCAGACTCTATGGCAATGGTTCAGTCAATCATTGTGATAAAACACCCTATTGCAACGGTTATCAAATAACAGCAACAGTTATAGTACCAAATAATTCTACTAGAATAAACCTTTTTTGCAACAGTTGGAATCGTTGTAATAGACCCTTCATAGAAATGCTTTTGGAACCGTTGCTAAAAGTTCCATTGTAATAGGGGTAATTTCTAGTAGTGCCAAAAAAATTAGTTAGCCACTTTTGTATCCCTCATAATACACTAGTGCCTACATAGGTGCTCGTCACCTAACCAATACGGGACCTCTATATCCTTATTACTTTCTTACATGCAACTAACGCATAAACATATTAGAAAAAAGTCTAAAGGGTCTCAAATTATATAATAGAAATCCCAAAAAGTTCAATTGAAGCCTTACCCTTTTGAAGATCCTCCAAACGAGCCCAATTTGGTTAAGTATGAGTTCTATATAAGAAAACGAAAACACAAACACTCACATTTCTATTCTTACATTTTGAGTTCAAAACATTACCCCGGAGCCTACTAGAGTAAAATAGATTTTTATTTGACATTCAGATTACCATAACATGGAAGTTTAAATATGAATTTTTCATTGAACACAGTGTTAAAATAGATCTTAAAATCATCAAAATATCAACTCTTAGCTTTACCTGAGAAACTCTTAATTTTCAACTTGCAAAACCAAGATTTAAAGATGAAATCATGAAAAAATTACTGGAGGATGTTAAAATAATAGTTATGAATCATACCAAAGGAAAAAATCTTGAAAATTTCGTTTTGAATTGCCTAAACAAATATATTTTAGGGCTCCCAAAATTTAGTTAAAAAGTGACTCGACAGAAGCAAAGTGGATATTGACTGATGTCAATTTTAAGTCTTAACTTTTAACTTTCAAACTAACCATTCAAAATCAATTTGAATGCCTTGATACTCGAAACAAAGGTTCTACTAACAAAAAATGACATTCATAGTTAAAGGAACTTATAGAATTCACATACGACTTATAAATTTTCAAATATTGACCAAAGTCAACCTTACCAACTTCAAAATCTTCCCAAATGAAAAACTCAGAAAATACTTAAACAACCACCTGAAGAACCAAACCATCCTTATCTGCAAACAATATATATCATAGTGTAACTATGAAAAGGGGTAAAATAGCTAAAATACATTAAAAATATAAATTATTAAGAGGATTGTTACATTATATACCATAAATACACATATACATCCTTGAACATAAGAGCAAAGAAGGTAATTGAAAAATAAAAATCTTGGTATGTCTACTCCACAGGTCTAGCTCTATTTCCTACTTAGCTTTCTCCACTGAATAATACTTCTATAGAACCCTTTCTAAAGCTTTACCCTTAGATCTCAAATTCTTGGTCTGCCTATCCTAAATAGTTATGGGCTCCTCCTGAAATATCAAATTCTAATCCAAATCCAGTGAGTTCCACTAAATCAAATGGGAACCATCATAATGATACTTCTTCAACATCAAATCATGGAAAACTAAAAGCTGCTAAAAGGACTAGAGCTAAAGCCATCTATAAGACACCTTTCTAACACCTCGAATGATCTTAAATGAAATAATAACCTTAGACTAAATTTTCCTTTCTTCCCAAGCCTCATTACACCTTCATAAGTGAAACCTTCAGCAAAACCTGCTTACCAATCATGAACTCCATGTCACGAACTCACCTATCAACATAACTCTTCTATCTACTCTGGCTATCATAAGTTGATCTTTTATCAACTTCACCCTATAAAAATTGATATTAGAGCTTTAAGTTTATTAGGCTCAAAGTATATACTGATATAGTAGAGTCTTGCATACTAGTATGAACACATCCATTATATATCTATTAGAGGTTATATAACTTTAAGAAAATTTCATTCTTTTATTTCTAAGCATGCATTCTTGGCTATTTCCTTTTAAATTGCCTTAGAATGCTCGTAATTTATAAGGAACAAGTTTTACAAGTAAATACAAGCCCAATGATATCCATACTACAATACTTCTATTTCTAGCCCAAAAAGTCAACCTTGAGCCCTTATCGAAAAATAAGAATCTTGTTAGAAAATTAATTTATCTAAAATTTATGGAGTTCAAATATTAAATTTCATCGAAAAGGAGTTAAAATCGACCTTGAAATCATCAAAATACCATTTCATAATATCATGTGGATAACCCTAAATTTTTAAGTTGAAAACTCAAGATTTCAAGATAAAATCATGAAATAATCATTGAAAAATGTTAAAATACTAGTTTATAAATTTAACCAATAGAAAAATCTGAAAAATACCCTTTTGAATAGCCCAAATTTGATCTGATAATTGAGATATTGAAAAATAGAATGAAAAGGGGAAAATTCACTGTTTAATTGACGATAACTTTGTACCTAAGGAGGATTGACCATAGGCGCAGCCTCATAGGAGTGGAAAATTATTGCTACAGTGGGCACCACAAGCCATGCAGTCCTCGACAGAAGTAAACTCATCCTACATGCATGGAAAAACATCAAAGTTGTGATAACACCAATGTAAATGAGGTTCTACAAATACGTTTACCTCCCACCTCGCCAACTTTGCAGAAGCGACCCCTTGATGAGAGAAGCTGTAACAACCCGATTTTCTAGAACCGAAATGTCACATGGCGCTCATGATCCCGAAGGACCACAGGCTAACTCTCTACTGATATCTGTACCTGAACACTGCATAATATAGATAATAAATGCAGAAACTAGCCATAAGGTTCAAAACATCTAAAAATACTCAAAATTGAAAACTATATACTGATATATCTGTCCGAAAAGCCTCTAAGTTGTCTGAACTATAGAGTTTATGGGACATGACCTCAACTAACTCCGTCTACTAAATATAAGCTAAGTCTAATACGATAGTAAGAAAATAAGGGTCATCCACAAATGAAGAGGACTCACTGCTACGTCTACTGCTGCTGACAGGGACTGAGCTGCTAGGGGTACTCTGGATTCGTGCCTCTGAACCTATGCTGTCAAATAAAACACCATAGCACAAATGCGTTAGTATGGGAATGTACTAAGTATGAAGATGAGGTAAGGCTAAATGCAAGGGATTATGCATGAACAATTACTTATCTGAATAATCAAGAGAATACTGAATGAGGACATATACATGAATGCATAAACCATAACTGAAAACATCGCAACTCGAAATACTGAAGCTCAGATACTTCTTTACTAACATCTGAGCTCACTACTAATACTGAGATACTGAATAACTGAATCTCCTGATATCGATAACTGAGTACTAAAGTTGAGATCAGTCTTATCTAGTGAGTAATCATAAAAATTGATGATACTAAAAATGATTAACTGAATCTACTCATATTAATGACTGAAAGCTAAACTTACTACTCTCGACTGACTGAATCTGAGATCAAACCTCTCTGACGGATGATCCCTAAATCTACTATCAGTGATAAGAAATGATTATGTCCGAGATCAAACCTATCTAGCGGCAGATCTCTAAATCTGATAATGAAATACTCAACTGAATCTGAGACTGAGATCAAGCCTATATAATGGATGATCTCTGGATCTGATAAAAAGATTACTCAACTAAATTTTAGACCGAGATCAATCCTATCTAACAGTGATCTCTGAATCTGATAATAAGATTACTCAACTGAATCTGAGAATGAGATCAAGCCTATATAATGGGTAATCTCTGGATCTGATAATGAGATTACTCAACTGAATCTGAGACTGAGATCAAGCCTATCTAATAGGTAATCTCTAAATCTGATAATGAGATTACTCAACTAAATCTGAGATTGAGATCATGCCTATCTAATAGGTGATCTCTGGATCTGATAATGAGATTACTCAACTGAATGTGAGACTGAGATCAAGCCTATCTAATGGGTGATCTCTGGATCTGATAATGACATTACTCAATTGAATCTGAGACTAAGATCAAGCCTATCTAATGGGTCATCTCTGGATCTGATAATGAGATTACTCAATAACTCTATGTGGAACCATGCCTATCTAGCGGGTGGTACATGAGTTAATGGAACTATCTGAGTTCCTTACTGAGATAGATGATTGTATCTGGCAGTCCTTATTTCTAAGTTCTACTCTGAAGATTAATACTGAAACTGCAACTGTGGGAGTGCTTACTTAACTGATATACCCCAAATCTAAACTGGTGGGGTCCAACCTGTAACCCCAGTTGGAAGGGTGTCAATACTGTGCCGTGGGTAAAGACCTCAACTCTGGTCAAGCCTCTCTAACTTGTGACCCTCACAGAAAGTCAAGCCAAAAGTAGTATAATAGTCAAGCCTTATTCTAACAGATGACTCCTGCATCCTGCACTGGCTACACAGTTCTAAAGTTCAGGGATTACTCCTAAAAACTCTGCCTCTCTAATGGGGAGGCACCATTCCTGCACTCGCTCGGTACTAGCTCCTACTCCCAACTGAAAGACTCTGAACTGATTCTTAACTGAACTTAAACTGAGTTGAGTCTGTTACTGATCATATTTATCGAATGAGTTACACATAATTCACTTGTTTCTATATCTGACGAAATACTACTGAATCTCATTATCTAGCTAAATAATACTGAGCTCGAGATAGATTACTCAAATACTACTGAGGACTGAACTGAATACTTGAATACTACTAGATATGAGCTCAGTACTTCACTGAGGCTAGCACACTAGCAATACAGAGATTACTGAGAATACTAAGATTTCTTACGTTCTGTATCTATCTGAGAGTATAGAGTTCTATAACTCACTGAGTTCTGAGATTTACGGCTTAACTGAGATTATCAAGAAAACTGACATTGGCTCTATAGTACAGCTAATTTGTTGGGTATAAATATCCCCAAGACTCGATGCCATAAAAGTAACACAAAACCATTCTTGAATAATTCAAGACCATAGACATTCATTCACCATCACAATTACGAAAGCATCTCTTCAAGCATTTAGGAATCATAAACATGTGATAGTATAGGAAGGCATGCTATTGGCTCATACTCCATTCAACAAGGTCTTGCATCAAACGCTTAGCATGTATTAAAGTCTTGGCATGTATTTAATATCACCTAATTGGGAAACTTTATGCTATCATGTCACAATTCATTCACTAAGGTTTTTCAACAAGCACATGGCATGCATGGGCTTGCATATATTTGGGGATTTCTAGTAAACATGCTATAATGGCTCTAATTCTTTCACATAACCATTTTATCAAACATATGGGGAGCATGCTTTGCTTATTCAATAATTTCTACACTTAATTGACATGAACACATCACTTAGCAAGAAACTTGAAGAGGGTTTATCATGAACATCACATACTAGGGTCAAAGCTTGAACACTTTGTAAACAAACATGAATAAAACTCAATAATAGCATGAACTCCAATTTCAATTCACATGAATTATGAAAACTCATAAACATAAGAATATTTGAATTTAGAAAAGGATTCTTGAGCTTCTTGGATGAAAAGGACCCAAGAATCAACATCTGCATACATTAGGAAACTCTTTCTTGAAGGCTCTTGGAGAGATTCTTGATTTCTTGATTTCTCTTGATTTTTCTTGAAGAAGAAAGAAGGATTTTGATTTTGTAGAAACCCAAGATTTTGATGTTAAAGAGGAGAAATTAGGTTGTGATCCATGATCGGATATAAATAGGGTCTAAAAAGAGTGGGAAAATGACCAACAAGCCCTTTTAAAAATTGTCTTAAAAATACTGAACGGGGGCTATGACGGTCAAAGAAACGGTCCGTTGCTTACTCTTACAGTCTTTCAGATTATCCGTCGCACATTGGTCAGCAAAATAATACACTGGCTCGATGCGACGGTATCAGCGATGGTCTGTCATAGCCTTGACATTCCATTGGATCATCCATCGCACGTTGGCCATGATGAGGTCACACTACCTCAGTGGTGACGGTCCTAGCGAGGTCCATCACACCTTAACGGTCTGTCATCCTTGCCATCACACTTGGCCCAAAAAAGGGAGTCACTGCCTTAGTTGCGATGGTATGGGTGACAATCTGTCGTAAGCTCGATGGTCCATCAAACAGGCCGTCGCACCTGGGCGGTTCTGACTACTTTCAGTAAAATGGCCATAACTTCCTCGTCCGATGTCGGATTTTGATAAAATTGATATCGATGGAAATATTATTCAATGATCTACATGAAAAAAAGTTGATATTAAGGAAAATTCTACACGGTTCAAAATATTTCTCACTTGAGAAGACACTTCTCAACCTTTTAGGGCCCGATTTACACTCCACTGAACACGCTCTAAGGCTCAGACTACGAGAAAATTTTGCGGGGTCTTACAGAAGATACTCGCCATAAGCCTTCATATAAAAATTGATCCAATAATGAATGTAGTAAGAAAATGCAAACATTGGATACATAAAGCATTCCCGCCTTATTTAAACCTTAATACTCAAAACCCTTCTAAATTAGTCCGATCACAAATGTAACATATCACAATGACTTTTCACCAAAAGTACCTCATAGCCTTGGTTTCTCTGCTAAACTAGTTTTAGTTATTGAAATAACCTTACAAACATTTATGACTTATTTAAGATCACAAAATATTTTAATTCTTTATTTATTTATTAAATTTCATGCTAAGTTGAAGTATACCATTTGGAATCAAGTTATATCATGAAAGAAGAAAGAAAGTGATATCATCCTAAAGTCCTATAGCCT
The DNA here is from genome assembly GCF_002878395.1 of Capsicum annuum. Classification (NCBI taxonomy): domain Eukaryota; kingdom Viridiplantae; phylum Streptophyta; class Magnoliopsida; order Solanales; family Solanaceae; genus Capsicum; species Capsicum annuum. The sequence continues at coordinate 44,409,439 of NC_061117.1, forward strand.
CTGAAAAAAGGATAGATGTCTATGTACCATCTTACAATAATCCATTGGACCCATTTTGATACAATAAGATCAATGAACCTAGGTCTTTAATACCAACTTTTTCATGACTCAAAATCCATCGCGAGTTAGTGGGAGAACTAATTAGCTTTACTAAGCAAAACCAACACATAGACAAATTTCAAAATAAATTGGTGACTTCACTAATTAAGTAATGCCTCAAAGTGTTCTATCAATAATAACATGTGTAAAAGTAACAAGAATCTAAATATCCTTAGAATCTAAAGCCATTTCACCAACATTACTACAAATGTCAAAATAAAGGTTCAAGCAAAAATAATTCAACCCAAATCAGCTGAAAATATCAATCCAAAATAAATGGATCAGAAACCAAGTAAATGACTTATAGATGCCCAAAAGATGTAGCTCGCCCTTGAGTCTGAATGCAATCTGCTTTCTAGTTGAGGTCTTTATAAAGACGCAAGAAAATACTCTATACATAACAAAAAAGGGCATATATAGTATCAGTACACAAAAACAACAGTGTACTGGTAGGGTCATCGACCAACCCAAAATAAAAATATGAACAAGCACCATGACTAACAAAAATATGAATCAATAATATTATGCTAACCATGCCTCAAATATATTAGTAGTGTCACGATCTGATTTATTCGATCATGATGGTACCTACTGTAACCCACTAGTAGGTAAGCCAGCCTATAGTCCAGAACTGCTAGTAATGGACTTTCAAGAGAAATAACGGGAAAATGCAAAATAATTATGACAAAATACTAATATATATATATATATATATTTAAAAGAAAGCCCCCAAAATCTGGTGAAATCAATACAAGAACTCCTAATATAACAATAACACAAAATAAAAACTAATGAGTATATTGATACAACCCATCTCTAAATACAACATAGAGATTAGTCTAGTCCATAACAGGAGGAGTAGTAATACTTCGAAGGCCAGAAGCTCACCCCAAACCTTTGATCCATAACTGCTCCGCACGATGCATATAACAATGATGAGAACTTGTACTCTGATCTATAGATTACAGAAGTATTATGAGTACCAAAATGCGGTACTCAGTAGGAAACTGCTGACTGAGCTCCAAAGATTATGAAATGAAAATAACTGTAACGCCCTGAGGGTACACCTTAGGCATCACACGGTGCTTACAGTCCCGAGAAACCACAACCTAACACATGAACTGGTATCTGCCATAAGCATTGGATAACAGAATCATAAATGCAGAATAATACTGACATGCCATAAGGTTTTAATAGCTAAATTCAAAACTGAAATATGAGTCTATAGAAATAACTGACTGAATTTGATAAAATATTGATAAATTGAATAACCAACTGTAATGTCTTAATACTGAATAACTGACCTTAATGCCTGATAAGCCTCTAAAATTGAATGACTGTGAGTTGATGGGACAGGCCCCAACTAACTCTAACTAACTACTAACTGAGACATGAAATAAAGTAAGCATGTCCTCGAAGTATGGGGACTCACCACTGCTACTGCTAAGGATCTAATAAGTCTAATCAAAAGCTAAGAACTGAGCATCAAAACCTATGATATAATACATCATAAAACAAAAGAAAATGTATGCAATCAGTACTTTGAATGTACTGGTATGCTAAATGAGGTAGGCTGATATGCATGGTTTCATGAACAGAACTAATAATTAACTGAATATGCATGTACAGCATGGAATACTGAATAGCAAACATAAAATCTATAGGTACTAGGAATATGTGGAAATCTATAAATACTGAGGATACATGACCAAGCATATAACATGAACTGAGTAAAATCTGTAAACTAAATTACTGAAATAACTAAAATCTTTATGCTTTGGTCAAACAATGATAAGACTGAATAACTGAAGTAGGACTGTAACTGAGATTATATCTAAGACTGTATCTGAGACTATGGGAGGTATCATCTAATCGATATTCCCCAATTTAAGCTAATCGGGGTCCAACCTGTAACCCCAATTGGAAGGGTGTTAATATCGTGCCAGGGTACTAACGATGGTTGTTTGAATCTATTAAACTGATATAATGTCCAAAGGACTAGGGGTGTCAAGCCTGAACTGACGGTCACCCCTACAAGATAGTCAAGCCTAATCTGATGGGTGACTTCTCATATTCTACACTGGCTACGTAATTATAAAGTAAAGGGACCTCCACCAATGACTCTGCCTATCTAACGAGGAATACACCATCCCTACACTCACTTAGTGATAAATCCTACTCCCAACTAAAGGATACTGAAATACTATATCCTTCTGAGTTTAACTGATTGATATCTGACTATTCTAATAATGCTTATAGTATGTTCTGAAGACTATTCTATAATGTACTAAGACTAGACTAAGTAAAAAGCTATGGATTTTGGGTATTCAATACCCCCAGGACTCAAAATAATAATAGTAAAATGACACTAAAACTTGGAGATTAAAACATGAAGGCTTTTATTAAATAAATCACTCTTGTAGGCATTTTATCAAACGCTTGTAATTCATGGTTTAAAACAATCATAGAAATGTCATGGAACTTGAAGGAATAGCATGAATTCATCATAATAGCATTAATTCATGGTTTAATTCAATAAATAATAATGTTAAAACATGGAGGATTGAATAATAACAATAATTTCATGGTAGCATGGTATAAAATCAATAGTACATCGAGATTCAAGGATGAATTAATAATTTAAAACATAATAAATTAAAAAGATTATAACTTGGTGATTAAAATGGGTTACTCGGGCTCCATGGATGCAAGGAATCCATGGATAAACATCTAACATACCCAGGAAAGTGAATTTTATGAAGTTCTGGGTGAGTTCTTGAGGATTGGCCTTGAAAAGGGGATCTTTGATTGTGTGAGGAGTTGAAATAATGATGACTACTTAGGGTGTTTAGGGGTTAAATTTTGTGTTTTAGGTTAATTAGGTCCATGGAAAAAAGGACCCAAATACCCCTGAACAAATTTAAAAATGAAAGTTGGAAACTGAAGATCCCAATTTTTAGCCTTGGCGCGACGCGTCACTATCGCGCCAAGCCACTAGAAAAGGGACAATTGGGACCTGGACAAACACCGCGATATGGAGCTATCACGCTAATCCTTTGAAGTGACAATTTGGCCACTTCCGCAATGTGCCACCATCGCAGAGGCCCACTGGAAATTGGCTTACTCCACAACGCGCTAACATCATAGAGTCATACTGGAAATTTACAATTTTCATTTGGACTGTATCCGCGATCCAGTTAGGGTTAAAATGATGATGTTTAACGACTGAAACTTAAAATTGCCATTACTTCTTACCCGGTTATCGAATTTGGGCGCATTTTATATCGTTGGAAAGCTAATTGAATTTCCTACGCAATGATAGCCGCTAAACTGAAAAATAATGAGTTTTTCAAAAATTTTATAAATGAATACTCATGTATTGGGACTTAGATTATGCTAGGGAAATATGGGGTGTTACAATATCTCCCCCTTGGGATCATTCATCCTCGAATAAAACTAGCAAAGCTAAGGAAATCTACTAGACAAAGCTTACACACTGAACAAGAATATCTAATGCATAAGTTACATGAATGAACTAATTTGTAAATGCATGACGGACATGAACATGATGTGCAACTGAAACTATGCATAATAGAGAGAAATCTTAAGAAGATTAGTACCTTATACTGAATCTAGATTCGCGGAGAATAGATGAGGGTACTTGGTTTGCATATCTGCCTCTGCTTCCCAAGTGGCTCCCTCAATGGATTGATTCCGTGAAAGAGCTTCGACTAGTGGAACTTCTTTGTTCCTTAGTTTACGAATTTGATGATCAAGAATTTTGACTGGAACTTTCTTGAAGGAAAGACTGTTATGAATATCTACACTTTCTAAGGGAATAACAATTGCTGGATCTCCAATACACATTTTCAACAATGAGACATGGAACACTGGGTTTACTGAGTCTAGATCTGAAGGAAACTTGAGCTTGTAAGATACCTTTCTGAAACGACTAGAATTTTGAAGGAACTGATATATCGGGGACTGAGTTTCCCTTTCTTGCCAAATATCTTCACTCCTTTCACAGGAGAGATTTTTAAGTACATGAAATCACTGACCTCAAACTCAAGATCTTTTCTCCTTACATCAGCAAATGACTTCTGTCGGCTCTGGGTAGCCCTAACCCTTTCTCTAATCAACTAAACCTTCTCTAATGCATCAAACACCAAGTCAGGCCCTACTACTACAGCCTCACCTACTTCAAACCAACAAATTGGAGATCTACATCTCCTACTATAGAGAGACTCAAATGGAGTCATACGAATACTGGAATGATAGCTGATATTAAATGCGAACTCAATCAAAGGAAAGTGGTCATCCCAACTACCTTTAAAATCAACTGCACATACTCTTAGAATATCCTTAAAAGTCTGAATGGTCCTTTCTTCTTTAACCGTCTATCTAAGGGTGGAAGGTTATACATAGACTTAGATACTAAAACTCTTTTGGAATGCTTTCCAAAAATGAGAGGTAAACTGGGTACCTCTATATGAGATGATAGATAAGGGAATACCGTAAAACCTAACCAACTCTCTGAGATAGAGTTTGGCATAGTCCTCAGCTAAATAAGAGGTATGGATTGACAAGAAATGAGTTGATTTGGTCATCCTATCTATGATAACCCAAATAGAGTTATGCTGATAACGGGTACGAGGCAAACCTATCACAAAATCCATGTTCACTTCCTCCCACTTCCAACATGAGCTATACTACCCATGGATAATCTACTAAGAGCATCAACCACTATATTGTCCTTGCCTGGATGATACAAAACACTCATCTCATAATCCTTTAATAATTCTAACCACCTTCTCTAATTCAAATTTAAATCTTTCTGAGAGAACATGTACTAAAGGCTTCTGTGATCTATGAACACATCCATATGCACCCCATATAAGTAATGGCTCCAAATCTTTAAGGCGAATACTACTGCTGCTAACTCAAGATCAATAGTTAGACAATTCTTCTCATTGGGTTTAAGTTGTCTGGAGGCATAGGCTATGACCTTAACTCTCTACATAAGGATAAAACCCAGACCTTCTCTAGATGCATCACAGTATACAACAAAACTATCTGAACCGTATGGTAGAGTCAAGATGGGGGATGAGGCGAGTCGAGTCTTCAACTTTTGAAAACTCTTTTTGCATAAATATGACCACTGAAACTTAATTTTCTTCTGAGTTAATCTGGACATGGGGGATTACAATAGAAGAAAACCCTTCAATAAACCAATGGTAATAGCCAGCTAAACCTAAGAAACTCTTGATATCTGATAGAGAGATGGGTCTAGGTCAGTTTCTCACCGCCTCGATCTTATGAGAATCAACTCTAATGTCATCACCAAAAATAAAATAACCAAGGAAAGCTACTAATCTTACCCAGAATTCACACTTACTAAATTTAGTGAACAACTGGTGAGCTCTAAAAGCCTGAAGCACTACTCTGAGGTGGTCTACATGATCATTTTCTCTATGAGAGTAAACAAGAATGCCATCAATGAATACTATAATGAACATGTCTAAGTACTGCTTTAAAACTTAGTTCATCAAGTCCGTGAAGGCTTTTGGGGCATTCGTGAGACCAAAAGACATGACTAGAAATTTGAAGTGACCATACCGAGTTCAAAAAGCTATTTTCAGAATGTCACATTCCCTGACCCTGAGCTGATGATAGCCTGATCTGAGGTCTATCTTTGAAAAATAGCTGGCATCCTGAAGTTGATCAAACAAGTTATCAATTCTAGGAAGTAGATATTTATTCTTGACTGTGACTTCGTTTAACTAACGATAGTCTATGCACATTCTAAGAGAACCATCTTTCTTACACATGAATAAAATAGGTGCACCCCATGGGGAGATGCTAGGTCTAATGAATCCCTTACCTAAGAGATCCTTCAACTATTCTTTCAATTCTTTGAGTTTAACTGGAGCCATTCTATATGGTGGAATAGATATAGGCAGAGTATCGAGGAGAAGGTCTACTCTGAAGTCGATTTCCCTTTCCAGAGAAACTCTGGGGAGATCTTCAGGGAACACATCTAGAAATTCCCTTACTACTAAAACTGACTCAAGGGTTGAAGTTTCTGAGTTAGAGTCTTTGACTCACACAAGATAGTAAATACACCTCTTTGATATCATCTTTCTGGCTCTAAGGTATGAGATCAACTGAACCCTAAGAGTTGTAGTACTACCCTTCCATTCAAGGAGGTTTATTTGGGAACTAAAAATAAACTATTCTATTTCTACAGTCAACTGAGGTATAGCATGAGTAGAGCCAATCCATGCCGAGAATGACATCAAAATCTGTCATCTCTAACTCCACAAGATTAACAGAGGTAACTATCTGAGATATTATGATCGGAGAGTTTCAGTATACCTGTCTGGCTATAATAGAAATGCCTATTGGTGTATATACTGAAAAAGGCTCTACTAGAGTTCAGAACTGACTCCGAAGTTGATGGTTATATATGGAGTTACGAAAGAAAGAGAAGCCTAGGGTTTAGTAAAGCATAAACATATAAGTGAAAGACCTGAAATGTACAAATAACTACAGCAGGAGAATTTTTTTGATATTGATGGGACTGAAGAGCATATAATCTGTTCGGACGCTGACCACTGGTAGCATTTGAAGTGGCACCCTACTAAGTCAGGCGACCGAATGAAATTGATGACTAATAGGACTAGCCCTATTGGTGCACATCCCTACCTTTCTGAGCAACTACCCAATACTCCCAAATCTAATGACCTGGATTTCCATACCTGAAGTACACATCACTACCTATTTTACACTCACCCTAATGGTGTCTGCTAAATTTCTGACATAGAAGATTTGTACGAGCACTGCTAACACTGACCTGGGACTTAGATCCTGGTGCCCTATCCCTATTGTCATTTCTGAATTTGGATATTGGGGCACTAGCTGAAGAAGGTGTTAGGGTTGTAGACCTCTGATGAAATTGAGGACATTTACCACCTTCTAACTTTGGCTGATTGAAATTAAAACTACCCATCCTAGCTCTCTTATTTTCTCTTTCCCTCTCCCTAATCTTTTGCTCCTCTATCTATTGAGCATGGAACATCAGCCTAGACAAGTCTATCTTACTAATAAGTATTGCGGTTCTACACTTCTTGACCATACTATCAAATAAGCCACACACAAACTTGCTTATCTTGGACCTGTATCAGCTACCATATGAGGAGCATATCTAGCTAACTGAGTAAACTTGAGGGAATACTCTTTCACACTCGTGTTACCCTGCCTCAAGTTAATGAACTCTAACACTTTGTCCACTATCAACTCTAATAGGAAAAAATCTATCTAAGAAAGTTATGGAAAACTCTTCCCATTCTATAGGTCATACATCTACACCCCTATCAACTTTCCACTGCTTAAATTAAGTATAGGCTACATCTTGCAACTGGTATGTAGCCAGCTCAACACTCTGAGTAGATTTCACCTCCATAGTATTCGTGACCTTCTAAACCATATCTAAGAGTTACTGTGGATCCTCTTCAGACTTGGATCCTATGAAAGAAGGAGGATTCATCCGGGTGAAATACTGAATTCTAGTCACAGCAGTATTGGCCACTAGGTTGGCCAGAACATCAGTTGGCCATTTATTTTGTGCTGCTACAAAATTGGCTAGAGTAGCAAATACAGCCCTAAATTCTGCGTGAGAGACGTGCTCGTCCAGAGGTTCTGCCTAGACGGGCTGAGGGGATGGTAGGCTTCCTGTTCTTGTTTCGTTATTCTTGGGAGGAATATTCTATAAAAGGAAGAAAGAAATGGATTAGACAGTGAGTTTAACTTGATCTTATGCTCACTTATATGATATAAATACTGGAAGAAGGGAAACTTTTCCAAAATGCCTCATACCCTCTCGTCCATAAGTGTGGTGCGCTAAACACCCACGCACAAGACTCTACTAAACACAGCTCTCAGACTTTGTAGGATACTTTAAAATCTTAAGCTCTGATACCATGTTTATAACATCCTGAGGGTACACCCTGGGCGTCACACGGTGTAATGCCCCGTATTTTCCTAGCATAATCTAAGTCCCAATATAGAGTATTCATAAATATAATTTTTGAAATACTCATTATTTTTCAGTTTAGATCCTTCCATTGTATAGGAAATTTAATTAGCTTTCCAACAATATAAAATTTACCTAAATATGATAACCGGGTAAGATGTTTTGGCGATTTTAATTTTCAGTTGTTAAACACCATCATTTTGACCCTTAGCGCATCGTGGATTTAGTGTAAATAGCAATTATCAATTTCTAGTATTGCTCTGTGATAGTGGAACATTGCATCGTAGGCCCATTTCATAATTGTCCAATTCCAGTGAGGCAGCACGATCATGGCGCATCGCGCCAATAGTGAAAATTAGAATCAAAGGGGCACCTCGATTTCTTCGCATTGCGCCATCAGCCCAGTTCCCAGTTGTCAGTTTCTAGTTACACGATGTGATAGCACCGCATCACGCCAGGTGCCCATTTCAGAAAAATTTAACAAAAATTAAAAGTTTTGCCCAAGGGTAAAACAGTCCTTTCCCCTAATTTTAATCCGCCCAGGTGTGCTTTTAAGCCCTAAAAACATTTTTAAACTCATTATTTTAATTATTTTCCCCCAAATCAAGAAGCTTTCTCTCCCAAACCAAGAACCCTAGCTCTCCAATTTCAAGGCCAATCCTCAAGAACTCACCAAGAACTTTAGGAAATTCATCAATTAAGGTATGTTAGATGTTCGTCCATGGATCCCTTTCATCCATGGAGCCCAAGTAACCTATTTTAATCACCAAGTTATAATATTTCAAGTTATTATGTTTTAAATTGTGATTTCACCCATGAATCTCCATGAACTTTGATTTTATACCATGTTTCAATGAAATTATTGTTGTTATTCAATTCTCCACAATTTAATGTTATCTTCCTTGAATTAAATCATGATTTAGTATTATTCATGTTGAATTCATGCTTTTACTACAAGTTCCATGGCATTCCTATGATTTGATCAAACCATGAACTCCAAGTGTTTGATAAAATGCCTACAAGAGTAATTGATTTA
>NC_061117.1:44418705-44419309 GCF_002878395.1 Capsicum annuum
GGACTCAAGAGATAGAACATCATCCCAACAGATTCACCAAGGGATCTAAATTGAGGGTATACGTGACATAGTCTAAGTTTGGATGATCATTAGGAGTGGAGAATGAGTCATGTGAGTTGAGCATAATGTAAAGCATGACATAAGTGTATGATTATGAGCTGCATCACCTAAGTCTAAAATTTCTATACTCGTGGAGCATGATTCATAACACTGAGTGAATTGGAACTCCTTATAATAGGAACTGTAAGCGTACATGATTTTCACTAACGTGCACGAATATGAGTGATGATCATAGAGATGACTTGTGGGGTATGGATAAATATTATGATAACTGATGGGTTTTGAGGGTCTGTAATAATATTCTGTGATGGTCTGCAGGACACACTCATTTCGGGAATAGACAAGGATGTCATCGATGAATACTATGATGAATATGTCTAAGTACTGGTTGAACACTTGGTTCATTAATTTTGTGAAAGTTTCTGGGGCATTGGTAAGACCAAATGACATAACTAAGAATTCAAAGTGACCATATCGAGTTTGAAAAGCCATTTTTGGAATGTCACCTTCTCTGAACCTGAGCTGATGATAGACTGATCTAAGG
>NC_061117.1:44419409-44424099 GCF_002878395.1 Capsicum annuum
TCTCTGAACCTGAGCTGATGATAGACTGATCTAAGGTTTATCATAGAGAAATTAACTGATACTCTGAAGTTGGTCAAACAATTCATTGATTCTGGGAAATGGATACTTATTCTTGACCATGACTTTATTAAGCTGACAGTAATCTATGCATATTTTGAGGGAACTATCTTTCTTTCGCACGAATAAGAATGGTGCACCCCATGGGGAAACATTGGGTCTGATGAATCCCTCATCTAGGAGATCCCTCAACTGTTCTTTAAGTTCCCTGAGTTCTGTTGGTGCCATTCTGTATGGTGAAATAGATATGGGTTGAGTATCTGGAAGAAGATCAATATCGAAGTCTTTTTCCCTTTTGAAAGAAATCCCTGGAAGATCTTCGGGAAAGATATCTACGTATTCATTCACTAATGGAACCAAGTCAAGACTGGGAATTTTGGAACTAGAGTTCTTAACTTGAAAAAGATGACAGAAACATCCCTTAGATATTATTATCTTATCCCGTAGGTAGCAAACAAAATGACCCCTGAATGCCGAAATACTACCCTTCCACTAAAGGATAGGTTTATTCGAAAACTAAAACTAGACCATTCTATTTCTGCAATCTACTATGGCATAGCAGGAATGAAGCCAATCCATACTGAGAATAACATTCAAAATCAGTCATCTCTAATTCGACTAAGTCTATTAAAGTGACTTGCTTAGATACCATTAGTGGGCAGTTCCTGTATACTCGCCGGGCTATAATGGGTTTACCCACTAGGGTAGAGACTGAGAAGGGCTCTACTAGAATTTTGGGACTGACTCTGAAATCAACTACTATATAAGGAGTAGTAAAAGACAAGGAAGCTCCTGGATCTAGCAAAGCATAAATATGCAAGTGAAAGAACTGTAATGTACCAGTGACTATATCAGGAGAATTTTCTTGATCCTATTGGGACTAAAGAGCATAGAGTTTTTTTGGGCGTTGCCTATTGGTGGTACTGGATGTGGTACCCTACTAATTTGAGTGATCGAAAAACATTGAAGGACGATTATACTTACTTCGTGGACTAGCCTTAGGACAGTATCAGACTCTATGACCTGACTTACCACATCCAAAGCAAACATCACTGCCAGCTCTGCAAACACCCTTGTGATGCTTGCCACAAGTCTGACAAAGGGGATTGGTCTGGGCACTGCTAACACTACTCTGAGGTTTAGGACTTGGTGCCCTATCTCTGAATTTAGGAACTAGAGCACTGGCTGAGGAAGGAACTGGAACGGATTCCTTTGGAAAAATCTAATAGCGGTTACCACCCTCTGACTTAGGCTGAACAAAATTGAAATTACTTATTCTCGCTCTTTTATTTTCTCTCTTTCTATGTTTTCCCACCTCAATCTGCTCGACATGAATCATATACCTGGGTGGAACAACAGTCTGCTGATTGCTCTGAGCTACTATTAAGTAAGATAAGGTAAGCAACTCGGTTTTGAATCCACCATAAAAAACATGCTCGTCCAGGGAATCTGCCTGAACGGGTGAAGATGCTGATGGATTCTCAGTTCTCCTTTCATTAATCCATTTGGGAGGTATATTCTGTAACCAAAGGGAGAAAAGGATTAGACTAAGAGTTAAATTTGAGCTCATGCTTACTGGCACGACATGAATACTAAAAGAAGAGAAACTGTTCCTAAAACATCTCATAGCCTCATGTATATAAGTGTGGTGCACAACACACCCATGCACAAGACTCTACTAGATGTGGCTTTTCAGACTTCCTAGGACACTATTGAACCTTAGGCTCAACTACCAAGTTTGTAATGCCCCGAATCTAGTACCTGGAGTGCTACATAATACTCATGACCCCGAAGGACCACAAGCTAACTCATGACTGATATATGTACCTGAACACTGCATAATATATTGTATAAATACAGAAATAAAGGCTGAAAGGCCATAAGGTTCAAAACTGATAAAACATAACATCTGAAAGTATGGTATATCAATACCAAAACAAACTGAAACAAAACTATCTGAACATACTGTAGTCTGAAAAAACTCAAAAACTAAATTATCTAAATAAAGAGTTGATGGGACATGTCCCCAACTAACTCTAACTACTAAAATAAACTAAGTAATGAAGAAATAAAGTAATGATCATATCCTCGAAGGAAGAGGACTTACTGCTAACCCTCACTGCTGAAACTGGAATATTACTGATGCTTTGGAGCTCGTGCTTCTAAACCTATGATATATAATAAAACACCTTAGCAAAAATGTATCAGTACGATTGAATGTACTGGTATGCATGTGAGGTAGGCTGAATGCAAAGGGTTCAAATGCATGAACAATGCTAACTGACTGTATAGCATGAACATGAGAATATATGCATGAATAAGTGACTGTAACTAAATTCATGATGGTACTGACTACTGAGTCTAATTACTGATAACATGAGTTACTGAGAACTGATATAACTGATACTAAGTGACTGTATCTGATAGTCTAGGTTCTGATGAAACTAGCTGAGTTCCATACTGTGCTGAGTTGACTGTATGTGACAGTCCTAAAATTTGAAGGACTATTTGAGTTCTTTTACTGAGACTAAGACTGTGGGAAGTAGTTATCTAACTAACATACCCCAAATAATACATTATAGCTGAGTTGGGGTCCAATCTATAACCCAATTGGAAGGGTATCAATACCGCGCCACTAGTAAAGATAAGCTCTGGGTGACCCTCATCAAGCAGTGTTCCCAAAAAAGAATGGTGGGACCCTTATATGATAGTGCTTATCCACCTCATAAACCCTCATCTGTTAGTGTTGATGTCTCAATATATGTTGGCTACATAGTTCTGGAATGCAAGGATTACTTCTAAGGATCACACCCTCAACTGTCAGTGTGTGTCCTCATTCTTGGGTTCACTCGATGCTAAATCCTACTCCCATTTGAATAGACACTGAACATGATTAACTGAACTGAACTGGACTAAGCTCATTGAGTTCTGTTGACTAACGGAATACTACTGAGATTACTGAATTTCTAAGCTTTCTGTGATTACTGGGATTACTGAGTTTACTGAGTTTACTGAGTTTACTGAGTTTTCCTGAGTCACATGACTGACTGAATTCTACTGAACATGGATTGACTGAGGATATCATGAAAACATGACACAAGCTCTAGGCACAGAGCTAAATTGTTGGGTACAAGTACCCCTAGGACTGATAGAAGGAAACTGATAAGGCATGACATTCTTGAATACGTAACTAACATCAATAATCCGTAATACAATAAGTTGGGGATTTCATGAATTACATGGTTATCATAATCTTGTACATGGTAGGAATGCATATACTCAATGTTATAATATCATACTCTAACATCATGAGCATTCCAACAAATATCTACATTGCACATCAATAGCATAGGAGCCATTTGAACATAAGGGTAAAACAGACACTTATCATATGGATCACAACTGAGCTATAATACACAATCTCTATCCTCTTAGACCTTTTATCAAACAACTTACATGCATAACTTAGTGAATAGCTGTAATTATCAAATTACACATCATAAACAACTCAATTCATGGATTTCAACTTGCATGCTAACATAGTTTCATGAAAAACACATAAAGACCTTAACTTGGGAATCATACAATAAGATAATCATGGTTACAAACACCCACAATATAAACATCATGATTTATAATTTGAAATAGCGTTCTTGAGATTTATGGATGAAAGGAATCCCTAAATCAACACTATGCATACCTTAGTTCTTTATTACGTGAAGATTTATAGTGAAATTTTCTTGAATTTGAATCCCCAATTGAGAACCCTAACTTGTTCTTGAGAAAATTTTGAGAGAAGTGACTATATTTTGGTTTAATTGGGATAAATCCTGTGTTATAGGCTTATGTAGGGATGTGAAATACCCATTTTACCCTTAAAATAACTCAAAAAATTGGGTGTTTATGTCACTTGGGCCATAGGATATGCGGCGCATAACTTATCACATAAGCTAGGTTGTGCGTTGCACAACTTATGGCATAAGTTAGGTTTTGCGTCGCACAAATTATGGCATATGTTAGGTTGTGCATCGCACAACTTATGGCATAACCATTCCAGTAGCCTTCGGTGATTTGTTAGGAGACACACTCCACTTTGGAAAGCTATAACTTCTTGCTCGGGTGTCAGATTTTGGTAAAATTAGTATCGTTGGAAAGCTAATTCGATCCTATTCAATTTGGTGGGTCTTAATCTACCAAAATACCACATATACATCAAGTTATACTCATTCAAAGATGAATCTTAGAAAATTAAATACTAAAACTTGATGGATTCAAAAGCTCTTAGCTTGCCTTACTCTAAGTGACTCTTATGAACACGCTTAACACATCATAAAATCTCTTCTCACTAGGATACTCATTGTAAGTCATGTACCCAAATATGAATCATAAGATAAGAGGTTTCATGCATAGGAACAATGGTTTATTTTCTAGCTTAGAAATATACGGGGTATTACAAGGTGCAATACCTGTTCATGTTCATGTTCTGGCATCTTTGTCCACTAACTCCTTTGTTTGTACCTTCAATTGTTGATTGATAAATGTTATGAGTTTTATAGAGTGTCCCAGCGTCTCCTTTTAGCTCTGAAATTTTATTGTCTTCCGATCGACATAGCTCTGCACACTGCTGAGTTGG